>NW_005871402.1:634020-774434 GCF_000147115.1 Myotis lucifugus | reverse complement strand
CTAAAATTATTAAAAATCCTGGGAGTCTAAGTGCAGATTCCAGGAAGAACAGAGTTTCTGAAGAAGCTTCAGAGCACTTCCTGGAGTCCAATTTAGACATCTCACTTTCTTAAAATCAGAGCATCTGACCTAGTCATAGACATTGCATATAAGCTTTATGACAGGGGCTTTGGTCCCACCCTCCAACAGCTCCAGGCATTTCCAACCTCCAAAGCTACATCTGCCCATCAAATACATTTTTGAAAGATTTGGGCATGTGTGAGGCAGGGAGTTAGAACTGAAAACTTTTATAGATCTTGGCTTTAAGGGGGGGAGGTGGGTGAAGGTAACCATATATCATGATTTTCCCAGGATACTAGTTTATACATATTATCCAAGCATGATTGTTCCTATTTGTAAAATAAGTTGTATCTTTATCTACTTAATAAAAGGGTAGAAAAGCTGTATTTCTTGTTCCAGAGAAGCAGAAATATTCATGCCTCTTTCTGGAGCTCGGGAAGGAAACAATATCCACCTAAGGCACCAGCATCCTAAATTTGGGGTGATATTTCACTTCTCTGGGACCTTAGTTGTAGCAAAACCTTATGCTCTCAGAGACACTTCTAGAACAGGAGGTCCAGAGACCTCCACAGAAGAGGAATTTATTTGTTAAAAAGGAGCACACAATAAAAATAATTGTCACATAATGAAATAATATGCATGAAGGACACCCACAAAAAAAGAAAAGAAAAAAACCCAACAGCATAGAAACTTGAGATAATAAGCATTTTATATACAGACTATGGCTCTGCCATCACCTCTCTCCGCATTCATTCTCCCCTCTTCTTTCTAATGAAAGTCACACACATACACACTCATATACACACATGAGTTTTAGTTGGGAAAGTAGCTACTGGCCATGTGGCTAAGTTTTGAATGGGTGTGCTTTTGAGCATCTTCCATATCACTTCCTTGAAAAAACTTTTCTTATTCTCCAGCACTTTCTTATCTCTTCCCATAAGCCAGAACAAGGATGTGGTGCTGATGAGCCAGCATTGCCCCTGCCAGACATGCTAACGAGAGTAACATCCTAGTCAATGGCAGAATAACAAGAGGAAAAATTCTGTGTCCCTGACAACTGTGTAGATTAAAGCTATACTCCCTTCCTAACCTATTATGTGAGAAAGAAATGCAGTTCTATTATTATGTGAGAAATACAGTTCTTTGTTAAATCAAAAGTATAATTTGTGTCTCTTTTTAAAATCAGTTTAATTTTTTTTTTCAACTAGAGGCCTGATGCACGAAATTAGTGCAAAGGGCTCGGTCCTCACAGTCCCAGCTTTGTCCAGGAGGTCGTCTGGGAGGTCGCTCAGCTGTCCAGTCTAATTAGCATATTACACTTTTATTATTATAGATTACAGTCTATTTTCAATATTATTTGTATTGCTTTTAGGTATACAGCATAGTGGTTAGTTAATTAAATACTTTCAAAATATCCCTCCTGAACTTTCCAGTACCCACCTGGCATCATAGTTATTATAATATAATTGATTTATTCCCTATGCTGTACTTTATGTAACTGTCAGTTTGTTTCTTCACCTCTTTCATCCAGTCTGCTCTGTGTCTGAGTCTTTTTCACTTTTGTTTGTTCATTTATTTTCTTTAAATTTCACATATAAGTGAAATCATATACTATTTGTCTTTCTCTGACTGACTTATTTCACTTACCATAATACCATTTAGATCCATCCATGCTGTCACAATTAATAAGATTTTACCCTTTTTTATGACCAAGTAATATTCCACTGTATATTTGTACTGAGGCTTAATCATTAGAGATAACAGAACATAATGCCAAAGTCAACAGTGACTGAATATCAATTTCAGAAGGGGAGAATATAAATAAAAGAGGCAATATTTTAAGGATAATGAGTGATAATTTTCCAGGATTTTGGAATATGAGAATCTTCAGAATGAAAAGTCCACGTCACCCCAAAGTCTGTACCTAAACACTGTAATAAATCTGCAGAACTCCTAAGGGTAATAGAAATTAATATATGGTGATGGAAGGAGACCTGAATATGGTGGTGAACACACAACACAATACACAAATGATGTATTATAGAATTGTATACCCAAAACTTATGTAATTGTATTAATCAATATCAATCTAATAAATTAAATAAAAAAAAATTAATATAGGCAACTAAAATGAAGTCAGCTGACTTCAAAACAACAAGAGCAAATGCAAGAAGTAAATGAAATAACATCCTATATAATAAAGAGCTAATATGCAAATGGTTGTCACACCCTCACACCATCATGCCATAACAGCTCAGACACTCAACACTGGGAGAGAGGAATGGGGACCAGCCAGGCACAAATGAATTCATGAGAGAGGAATGGCAACCAGCCAGGTGAGGGGCAAGCTTCCCGCCCCATGGTCCCAGGCACCAGCAACTAGGGCTGTGGCCCGGGAGAGGAACAAGCTGCCCATCCCACAATCCTGGGCACCAGCAGCTGGGGCTGAAGCCCGGGAAAGGGACAAGCCCCCACTCTGTAATCCCAGGCACCAGCATCTGGGGCTGTGGCCCAGGAGAGGGAAGCCCTGGTCCCGGGTGCCTGCGACTGGCCGTAGGAGGGAATCCTGGGTCCCAGGTGTGGGGCGAGACAGAGGCACTTAGGGATAATCAGGCAGGCAGGCAGGCGAGCAGTTAGGAGCCAGTGGTTCCAGATTGCAAGAGGTAGTCGGACAGCCCCCAAGGGGTCCTGGATTGGAAAAGGTGCAGGCCGGGCTGAGGGATCCCCCCACTCCATGCATGAATTTCATGCACCAGGCCTCTAGTTTATTTAATAAGCAAGAAAAATATTTGTCATTTTCTTGAAAAAGCAAGAAAAATAATTACATTCTAAATCAAGTTAAATTATCTCTTGAAGTTGAAGATAAAATGTCACTTTAAAATAAAAAAGAATGACGGATTATGTTTGTCATAAAAATTATTTTTAAATACATTTAAATAAATGGTAAATTAAACTTCAGAATAGAAAATGCAAAGCAAGTAGCAACATGAAGGACAATAAATCCTATCTAATAAAAGAGTGATATGCAAATTGACCATAACACCAACACGCAAGATGGCCGCCCCCATGTGGTCAAAGATGGCCACCACAAGATGGCTGGCAGTGGAGGGCAGTTGTGGGTGATCAGGCCAGCAGGGGAGGGCAATTGGGTGGGACCATGCCTGAAAGGGAGGGCAGTTGGGGGCAATCAGGCCTGCAGGGGAGGGCAGTTAGGGGTGACTGGGCCAGCAGGGGAAGGCAGTTGGGGGCAATCAGGCTGGCAGGGGAGCAGTTAGGCACCGATCAGGCTGGCAGGGGAGTGGTTAGCGGGTGATCAGGCTGGCAGGCAGAAGTGGTTAGGGGCAACCAGGCAGGCTGGCAGGTGAGCAGTTGAGAGCCAGCAGTCCCGGATTGTGAGAGGGATGTCCCAGATTGGAGAGGGTGCAGTCTGGGCTGAATTTTGCACGAATTTTGTGCACCAGGCCTCTAGTTATCTATAATTAACTAGGAGGTATAAAATCAATATTAAATGGAATAATTAGATAATTAAGAAAGTGGAGCATAGGAGGTATAAGGAGTGATTGCTTAAATGTTTAATAGGCTCTCAAGTTCCTATATTATTTTGGAAGAAAATAGACACATGGATCAACTATAAACTTTATGAATTCAATTGGTCAAAATAATTGACTACATTCATTTCCTCCAATTTCCACATTCTCATTCTTTTTTATATTCATTAAAATTATACACTCAACTTCACCATTATCTGAAACTTATCTCATCAAAGTCAGCATGACCTTCATGTTGCTTAATGAAATACAATTCTCAGTTTACATCTTTATGAATTGTTAACATTTGACAAAGTTAATCACTCCTCTCTTAATTATTTTCTTTACCTATCTACTAAGACTTCATATTCATTTCGTTTTCAATTTACCTGCATGCATACTTAGTTTCATTTTCATATGTTCCCTCATCTCTCCAACATCTAAATAGTGCGGGGCCCCAGAGTTTAATTTTTGAATTTGTACTCTATTTATCCTACTTCCCTTGGTAATGTTAAGTATGATGGATCTTAATGATAATCTATATTCTGATGTTTTGAAAAATATATATTTCTAGCCTGCATTTCTCTCCTGAATCTCAGAAATGATATGGTCACTTCAATATTTAATTGACATCTAAAACTTAACATTATTTCCTGTGTTCATTAATGAAAATTTTATTTTATTTTTTAGAGTTGCTTAGGTCATAATTCTTTAAAAGAAAACATTGACTTTTGTCTTTTTCTCAAAACTTGCATTCAATATATTGGCTTCCTTCCTGCTTTATTATCAGAGTATATTCAGAATATAATCATTTCTTACAACCTGCACTGTTATAACCCTGAACCAATGCGAAATATGCACAGAACACCTACATCTCATAACACTATTTTCTGCCTTATTTTTCCCTTCTTTGCACTATTACTCTAGTACTAAATGATTTTTGCATCCTTTTTTTCTGAGAAATTGTTGGTTTTTACTAAGATTTGTTTCTGTTTTATTTACTACTGTGTGCTCAGCACCGATAAGTGTGCCACCAAATACTAGCAGCTCAATTAATATTTTTGGGTAATATTAGTGGATGGTTGATGCACAGATGTTTAAAGTATGTATTGAAAGTTGAAATACAATGCCTATTTTTGATCAATAGAAGAAAATATTTTCCTGAAAATGAGAGAATTTAACAGATTGATTATAAAAAAATGCAAATAATATGGACTAAATCCCAGATAATTTCAGTGTTTCCCATAAAGGAAATGTAAAACATTGCAACATAAACAAGTTAAAATTAATTAAGTCAAATCTATTCATCAGGCAAATACAACCTAAAGAGAAATAGCATATGTTTACAATAGACCCATTTAATTTTAATGGCAAGAAGCACTATGAAATATTATAAAGATTATTAAATAACAATAAAATGATAATTCAAAAATGTTACTCATACTTAAAGACCTAAATTTAAGAACTAAAACTTTAAAACTCTTAGAAGCAAATATAAAGGGATAGCTTCATGGCAATGGATTTAGTAGTCTCCTCAATATGACACCAAAAGCACAGATAACATAAGAAAAATAAATGAATTGAACTTCATTAAAACTGAAAACTTTTGTGCATCAAAAAATAGTGTCAAGAGAGTAAAAAAGAAACTCATGGAATGTGAGAAAATATTTCTATCATCTAATCTAATAAAATAGAAACATGCAAATTGACAGTACCTTCACTACACCCCAAGCCACGCCCACCAGCCAATCAGAGCGACTATATGCAAATTAACCCAACTAAGATGGCGGCCAACAGCCACGGAGCTGGAGCAAGCAGGAGGCTTGGTTGCCCCAGCGATGGAGGAAGAGAAGCTTCAAGCCTGCCCTGGCTGCTGTGGCCTCTGGTAAAGACAACAAAGTTGCAATTATAGAAGATAAATAAATCCCTGATACCTGCTTCCAGCCAGCCTCCACTGGGAACTTGGGTGGCTGGGGGCTGTGGCCAGCCTGCAAACAGCCCTCAATCCCTCACCCAGGCTGGCCAGGCACCCCAGCAGGGACCCCCACCCTGAAGGGGCTGTGGCCAATCTGCAAACAGCCATCAGCCCCTCACCCAGGGTGGCCAGGCACCCCAGCGGGGACCCACACCCTGAAGGGGCTGTGGACAGCCTGCAAACAGCCATCAGCCCCTCACCCAGGCTGGCCAGGCACCCCAGTGGGACCGTCACCCTGATCCGGGACACCCTTCAGGGCAAACCAGCAGGCTCCCACCCATGCACCAGGCATATAATAAAAGGGTAATATGCAAATTGACCTTAACAGCAGAACAACTGGGAATGACTGGTTAATATGACACACACTGACCACCAGGGGGCAGACGCTCAATGCAGGAGGTGCCCCTGGTGGTCAGTGCGCTCCCACAGGGGGAGCTCTGCTCAGCCACAAGCCAGGCTGATGGCTGCCAAAACAGTCGTGGTGGCGGGAGCCTCTCCCGCCTCCTCAGCAGTGCTAAGGATGTCCGACTGCAGCTTAGGCCTGCTCCCTGCTAGCAAGTGGACATCCCCTGAGGGTTCCTGGGCTGCCAGAGGGATGTCTGACTGCCAGCTTAGGCCCGCTCCCCTGGGGAGCGGGTCTAAGCCAGCAGGTGGTCCTCCCCCGAGGAGTCCCACACTGCGAGAGGGCACAGGCTGGACTGAGGGACCCCCCGAGTGCACAAATTTTTGTGCACCGGGCCTCTAGTATATCTAATAAGGGATTAACATTCAGAATAAGTAAAGACCTCCTATAACTCAACAACAAATAATCCAAACAACCCATTTTTGAATAGACATTTATGCACAGAAGGTATACAAATAGAAAAGAAGCCCTGCCAGGTATCTCAGTTGGTTAGAGCATTGTCCTGATATACCAAGGTTGTGGGTTTGATCCCCTGTCAAGGCACATGTAAGAATCAATCAATGAAAGCATAAATAAGTGGAACAACAAATCAATGTCTTTCACTATTTTAAAAATCAACAGCAACAAAGGAAAAAAAACAGGTAGTAAGTAAATAAACAACTATATGAAATGATGTTCAATATCACTAACATTAAGGAAATATAAGTTAAAACCATTATGAGATATTATTTTACACTCATTATTATGGCTACTATTCCCCCTAAATAAATAAATAAATAAATAAATAAATAAATAAATAAAAAGTGCAGACAATGCTGTGGAAAAATTGGAACCCTTGTGCACTGCTAGTGAAAGTGTAAAATGTTTCAGTTACTGTGGAAAATAGTAAGGCAAGAGTTAAAATGCTAAAATATAGTTATTATGTGATCCAGAATTCTAGATATAACACAAATCAATTGAAATCAGGGACCCAAAGACATATTTGTATACTCATTCTCATAGCAGCATTATAGACAAGAGTCTAAATGTGGAAATAACTCAAGTGCCCATTGACTGATGAATGGATAAACAAAATGTGGTATATACATACAATGAGATATTCTTCAGGTTTAAAATGGAAGGTAATTCTGACACCTTAAGGACATTATGCTAAGTGAAACCAATCAGACAAAAAGAAAAATATTGTATAATTCTACTAATTGAATTACTTAGGGTAATTAAATTCATAGAAATAGAAGTTAGAATGGTGATTGCTAGAAACTGGGGATAGTTGGAGAATAAAAGTTATTGTTTAATAGGGATAGGCTTTTAGTTTGAAAAGATATAAAAGTTCTGTAAATGGGTGGGGTGATGGGTGCATGATAATGTGAATGCACTTAATGCCCCAGAATATACACTTAAAGATGGTTTAAGGGTGGGAACATTTTTCTGTCAAAGGCTATTTGGATATTTATACCATCATCCACAGGCCATACAAAATTATCAACTTAAATATTAGCCTATTGTGTGTGGTCAACATTTAATTAACTTACCCCTAATGCCTTGGGAGGGCCAGACCAAATGACTTCTCAGGCTTTCTAATGGCCTGTGAGTCAAATGTTTCCCACCCCTTAAATTATAAATTTTATGTTATGAATATTTTTTAAAAATATTGATTTCAGAGAGAGGAAGGGAGATGGAGATAGAAACACTGATGAGAAACATTGATCAGTGGCCTCCTGCAAGCCCCCTGCTGGGAATTAAAACCACTACCTAAGCATTTGGCTTGCCCTGGAATATAACTGGTGACCTCCTAGTGCATAGTTTGACTCTCAACCATATGAGCCACACTGGCTGGGCTATGTTGTGAATATTTATCATCATTTTAAAAAATAAAGAGGGAAGGAGTATTCAATTGCTTCAAATGCAGATCTGACAATGGATACTATAAAGACATATAAGTGGCCATTGGATTAGCAAAATAAAGAACTTTGGATTCTAACAATAACATATTTCTATGGCACCGTATTTATACATATAAATTTATATTTAAATTTCTGAGTTTTTAAAATTCTTAACTACCTAAAATGTTTTCATTGGATAGAGAGCATATCTAATTATTGTGTCTCTAATAATTTCTATCATAATATAGTATACTTACTATTAGTTGTAGCTCAGAATTACTTATGGAGCCTGGCAGGTGTGGCTCAGTGTTTGAGCATGGACCTATGAACCAGGAAGTCACAGTTAGATTCCAGGTCAGGACAATTGCCCTAGGTGCGGACTTGATCCCCAGTGTGGGGCATGCTGGAGGCAGCCAATCAATGATTCTCTCTCATCATTGATGTTCCTAGCTCTCTCTCTCCTTCTCCCTTCCTCTCTGAAATCAATAAAAATACAGTTTAAAAAATGTTTAATGAATCGATACCCACCAAAAGAGAAAAATGAGTTTTAAAATTCAAAAAAAATATATAAATATAAAAATTCTGAAATGATATGCTCCTGAAAAGGAGCCTGCCATTAAATAATACAATGTTTTTGTTCACAAATCAAGTTGTCACCTTTCTCATATTTTAAAGTTCTGTAGGGGATTATAGGACTATAGAGATTATAGTACTATTCAATTTTCTGGATTTGTTCCATGCCATACTGCTTCATTTATTTTGGCTCCAGAGCATAGCTCCAACTTGTTTTATTAGCATAATGACTCTTATCAGTCTTCTTTTTCAGATTTTTATTCTAGTTATACTTGTTTGTTTATTTTTCCATAGACATTTATCTAGTTGTAAAAAGATCCTATAGTTAAATTTCTTGAGATTATATTAATTTGTTAGTATTACTTTGGTAGAAATTGATATCTTTTAATGCTTGTTTGCCCAGAACATTCTATACCTTTCTACTTATTCATGCCATACCATCTTATAGATTTAGAAGCACATGTCTATCTTTATATAAAATTCATTTATTTCTTGTTCATATTAAGGTATTTTATCTTTAGGGTTCTTATTGTAAAGGGGTATTTTCTTTCAAATATATAACTCCTTAATGTGTGAAAGCTATTATTTTAAATAGTTAATTTTATAAGCAACCACAATACTTATTTTTATAAGTAGTTTATAAGAAACAGGGTAGCCTTTGGAATAATAAATGCAGGTGGATCCATAGCTCTTATCTTATATTGGAATACATACCATATCAATAAAATATTTATAAATGTGAAAACTAAAACTACAAGAGCACCAAACAAATCTTTAGGAAAATTACTTTTTAAATTCTTTTAAATATTGTAATGTGTAAAATCTTTGTTACTTTAATGCTATCCCAGAAGACATAAACATTTAATATTGACATGCATAAACATACCTGCAAAGCAAAAACTATTACAAGTAAAGATGAATGGCCATAGGAGAAAATATTTTTCAATTTATTTAACAGAAAAAAAGGCCAGTTTTCTCAATCCATAAAATATTTTAAAAAATGAATATGTGTACAAAAGTCTAATTACCAAATAAAAATACATCAAACAATATTAATAAAGTACTCACAAAAATCCTAAGTGTATGATAAAAGTACTCAATGTCACTTTAATTTAATAAAATTCATATTAAAATGTTATTAAGTTTCATTTTTTATTTATCAGATTGGCAGAGACATTAACATTCCTCTTTACTGAGTTTGTGAGAGAAGAGTCACTCTCAAATATTATCGTTTAGGATATAAATTAATACAATTTTTGTAGAGCATTTTGGAAAATCAACCCAAATTATACCTGTACATTCCTTTGATTAGAATTTCTAATTCTCAGAATTTTTATATTCTATACTCATTTTAGCATTGTTTATAATACCTAAAGAATGGAAACAATATAAACATTTTCCAATAATGATTTAGTTATGGAACTTAAGAAACCCAAAGTACAATATAAAGGTTATGCAAAGTGGAAAGATTTTCATGTATTGTTATGACATTATCTTCAATATATGTTGTTATTTTATTTTATTTTTTTATTTTTTATTTTATTTATTTATTTATTTATTTATTTATTTTTTATTGCTTAAAGTATTACAAATAGCATTACATATGTCTCCTTCCCCCCCCCCTTGAAATTCCCCCGGTCTCCCTTACCCCCCAGGGCTTGTGTCCATTGGTTATGCTTATATGCATGCATACAAGTCCTTCGGTTGATCTCTTACCACCCCCCTTTCCCCCGCAAACCAACCCCGGCCTTCCCGCTGTAGTTTGACAGTCTGTTTGATGCTGCTCTGTCTCTGTATCCATTTTTTTCATCAGTTCATAATGGTCTTTATTATCCATAAATGAGTGAGGTCATGTGGTATTTTTCTTTCATTGACTGGCTTATTTCACTTAGCATAATGCTCTCCAGTTCCATCCATGCTGTTGCAAATGGTAAGAATTCCTTCTTTTTTATAGCAGCATAGTATTCCATTGTGTAGATGTACTAATCCATTCATCTGCTGATGGGCACTTAGGCCGTTTCCAAATCTCAGCTATGGTAAATTGTGCTGCTATGAACATAGGGATGCATATATCCTTTCTGATTGATGTTTCTGGTTTCTTGGGATATATTCCTAGCAGTGGGATCAATGGGTCAAATCAGAGTTCCATTTTTAACTTTTTGAGGAAACTCCATACTGTCTTCCATAGTGGCTGCACCAGTCTGCATTCCCACCAGCAGTGCACAAGTGTTCCCTTTTCTTCGCATCCTCTCCAGCACCTGTCGTTTGTTGATTTGTTGATGATAGCCATTCTGACAGGTGTGAGATGATACCTCATTGTTGTTTTGATTTGCATCTCTTGGATGATTAGTGACTTTGAGCATGTTTTCATATGTCTCTTGGCTTTCTGAATGTCCTCTTTGGAAAAGTGTCTATTTAGGTCCTTTGCCCATTTTAATTGGGTTGTTTATCTTCCTTTAGTTGTATGAGTTCCCTATAAATGTTGGAGATTAAACCCTTATCAGTGATAACATTGGTAAATATGTTCTCCCATGCAGTGGGCTTTCTTGTTGTTTTGTTGATGGTTTCTTTTGCTGTGCAGAAACTTTTTATTTTGATGTAGACCCATTTGTTTATTTTCTCTTTAGTTTCCATTGCCCTCGGAGCAGTATCAGCGAAGAAAGTGCTTCGGCATATGTCTGAGATTTTGTTGCCTTTGGATTCCTGTAGTATTTTTATGGTTTCCTGTCTTACATTTAAGTCCTTTATCCATTTTGAGTTTTATTTTTGTGTATGGTGTAATTTGGTGTATGTATCTGTCCCATTTTTCCAACACCATTTATTGAAGAGACTGTCTTGACTCCATTGCATGTTCTTGCCTCCTTTGTCAAATATTAATTGAGCATGTTGGTTCGGGTCAATTTCTGGGTTCTCTATTCTATTCCATTGATCTTTATGTCTGTTCTTGTGCCAGTACCAGGCAGTTTTGAGAACAGTGGCTTTGTAATACAGCTTGATATCAGGTGTTGAGATCCCACCTACTTTGTTCTTCTTTCTCAGGATCGCTGCAGCTATCCGGGGTCTTTTTTTATTCCAGATGAATTTTTGGAGAGTTTGTTCTAGATCTGTGAAATATGCCATTGGTATTTTAATGGGAAGTGCGTTGAATATATAGATTGCTTTGGGTAATATGGACATTTTAATGATGTTGATTCTACCAATCCATGAACATGGTATGTTCTTCCATCTGTTTATGTCTTCCTCTATCTCTTTTTTCAACGTCCTGTAGTTTTCTGAGTAGAAGTCTTTTACCTCTTTCATTAAGTTTATTCCTAGGTATCTTAATTTTTTTGGTGTGATGGTAAATGGGATTGCTTTTTTAGTCTCTCTTTCTGTAAGTTCACTATTGGTGTATAGAAATGCCATAGATTTCTTGGCATTAATTTTGTATCCTGCTACATTGCCGAATTCATTTATCAAGTCTTATAGTTTTTTGGTGGAGTCTTTAGGGTTTTTTATGTACAATATAATGTCATCTGCGAATAAGGACAGTTTTACTTCTTCTTTTCCAATTTGGATGCCTTTCATTTCTTCTTGTTGTCTAATTGCAATGGCTAGTACTTCCAGTACTATGTCAAACAGGAGTGGTGAGAGTGGGCATCCCTGTCTTGTTCCTGTTCTTAAGGAAAATTATTTTAGATTTTGCCCATTGAGTATGATGTTGGCTGTGGGTTTGTCATATATGGCTTTTATTATGTTGAGGTATGATCTTTCTATTCCCACCTTGCTGAGAGTTTTTATTAGAAAAGGGTGTTGGATATGTTGTTATTTTAAACAATTGCAGAAAACACAGTGCACTATGCTAGCACATGTGCAAAAACCGAGGAAACAATATATTTCAAAATAGATTTGTTTGTGTCATATTTGATTGTTAGATCTTTTAAAGCATAGGTATGAAGACTTCCCACTTAACCATAAGTTGTTTATTTTGAACAGGATATATAATTCAATGTGACTCATTTCTAGTTGAAGTCTCTCCAAATACCATGACAATCAGAATATTATCGGGAAAGAGTCAGCTTATCACGACAAACTTGGGCCCTGTTTCAAAGGTATTTGTCCTGCTCAGTCTCTAGAGATCTTATCATGAGGAATGTTCAGATGCTGTGGTATTTAAATGACAACTTCGTGTTTGCTTCTTCACCCCAGTCAAACTTCAAATAAAACCCCAAATCTTATCACTCTTAGATATCAGCTATAAGAAAGGTAGAAAGAATTCATATAACAGACAATTGTGATGGTTTATACTCCATGGCTGAGTGTATGGCTTTATTAATTTTGGTAAAATAAAGACCATTAACCAGTGCAGGTTTGCCTCTGGACATTTGTTGCTTAAGGTAGAATCCAGGCATTCTTTAATTTTTGCTATATATACTCTTAATACATTTTTCCTCATGGAGTTTCATGAAATTTGATTGTAACAAACAACAAAAATTGTTTAGCTTCTTCTTTTGCTTCTTCTTTGCTTGCAATGACAATAATAATTGTAGATCTTCCTTTCATTATAAATGGCTATGTATTTCCCTTTAGAAAGTAGAAAGTTGATCATCTCTCATCTGGAATCTGATGAGCAATTAAGCTGGTATCCTATATAATAAAGAGTTATGTGCAAATTAACCTTCACGCCCTCACAAGATGGCTGCCTACGACTAGGCTGGCAAGGGGGTTAGTGAGGGACAACCAAACGAATAAAGAGCAGACTGCATGGGATAACCAGGATGGCAGTGGGGACAGTTGGGGGCAACCAGGCCAGCAGGTGGGTCAATTGGGGGTGACCAGGCCATAAGGAGGGACCAGTAAGAGGTGACCAGGCTGGCAGAGGGGGGCAGTTGGGGGCTACCAGGCCAGCAGGGGAGGGCAGTCAGAGGAGACCAGGCTGGCAGGGGGTAAGTTCGGGGCAATCAGGCCGGCAGTTGGGGGCAGTTAGTAGCGATTAGGAGCCAGCGGTCCAGGATTGTGAGATGGATGTCCAACTGCTGGTTTAGGCCCGATCCCCGGGATCAGGACTAAACCAGCAGTCAGACATCCCCAAGGGGTCCCGGATTGGAGAGGGTGCAGGCTGGGCTGTGGGTACCCTCCCGCCTGTGCACGAATTTTGTGCACCAGGCCTCTAGTATAGATATAAGAATGCCATAATATAGAGATAAGGCAGAAATGGCAAACCTGATTGAGGGGAGGAGAAGCAGCTTCTACCTTTCATTTGTAAACAGAAAGGATGAGAGGGTTTCTCTGGGTTGCAATAAGTTCAAGGAAGGAAGTTGAGCTTGTGCTATGTTGCTTAGATGCCCCAACTTGAGCCTATTACATGAAATAAACAAATGGCCCAAAGGAGAAGGAGCATGTGGTATAGACCCTCATTGCTGTGAAGAGGGCTACAAAAATCATGTCTTGTCAACATGATTTAATCAAACAGAACTGTGAAAGTATATTCTTGATCACCCAAAGATAACCTAATGTGCTACAAGAGAGTACAAAATTGGATGGCATCAAAATTCTAAAGAGGGAGTCATAGACCAAACACAACCTCTGTAATTTTTACACAATTTCCTGCATTCTGGGAATTCCTGATACTGAGATTTTAAAGCAGATGGGTAGTGATGCTTTAATAAGTGCTGGTCTGTAAACATCTCTGAATGATGTTGACAAGACAAAATTAAGTCATTACTTCTAGAATCTGGGAAGACTAGTGGGATTTGGGGCCAAAAAAAAGAGTTGATGCTGTTTTGAAACTGTGGTAACTACAGTTAACATTATTAAATTTTCTAAAATTAAATAATTACTTATTTTTTATTATGGATTTCTGTTTACATAGGAGGTAAATTAGTGGGTAACTTGGCAAATCACATGCTTTCTAGGTTAAACAATGGTGCCGCTCTGAAAGAATATTTTGAGCCACAGCCACAACTGTCCTTTGTGGGTGTTGTTCTAACACAGTACATTGGAGGAGGTGTTAGTCTGACCATCAGTGCATTCTACAGACATCTTTTTGGAATGCTTGAGTACCTTCTTTTTGTCAGAATACCTTCACCAAATCAATTTCATATAGTCACTAAACAGGAATCTGTTTATAAATATCAGATTTGAAAAATCAGTTACATAAATAACTAAAGTGGCAGTGGGAGGGGGTACCTTTTTTTGGAAAAGATCTTTAACAATATGTTTAGTGAAATTGAAATCACTACAATCTGCCTTAATCTGCCATTGAAAATCAAGAATAAAGGAGATTGGAAAGTAGAAAAGATTATTAAAAGAGGAAAGAGAATTATACTGAATTGAAATAACTCAAGTGACACTATTTTCATAGTTATATAATCATGACACTTTATCAAAACTTATCATTTTCAGAAGTCTAATCATTCTGTCAAGTAGATGCTGATATTTTATTTAAATTGATAAAATGAACACTAATAACTAAAGTGCCAAATAACAACAAACAAATGTTATTTCAAAGAAAGAAAATCCATTTAACCTGAACCAATTAGAAGAGAGGAGAAATATGGTTTCACTGGCACATCACTGGTGAGAAGCATCTGACCTAGCAAAGTAAAACGTCTTGGTTTATGAACAGTTCCACCAATGCCTATTGTTCTGTGGACATTTCAGCACGAACACTTGTATTCTTGTTATCATGGCCTAGCTAAGAAGGTAACAAATGAAAAAAAAATGACTCAGGGGCAAAGAAAATTGTGTCACCTTGAAGTAGTCAAATTTAGTGAAAATAAAGCCAATCAATACTAGCCCAGTTAAAATTTAAGGCACTAATGTGGTTTTTTCTATTCAATGATATATTAATTTTTCATTTTGAAATAATTCAAGGATTGTAAAATTTATTTGTAGAGGAGATGGAAGAAATGCCAGAAAATGTAGAGCCATTTATACTAGTTTAATGAGTCTTTTTCAATGGTTAAGTTTCAGTGGAATCATAGGGACAACCATTTTACAATTCAAATAATTTTTTAGCAATTCTCAGGTTAATCCTGAAATGTTACATTATGATATCCATATTTACTTTTGAAACAAAGAAACTGAGGTAGAATGTGTCTATTTAGAGTTATGATTTATCATCTTACATATTGATAAGTTCTATTCATTATTTGAATTATGTGGTGACCTCTCATGACTAGAGCAACACAATAGCAAAGGTATATTTGCTTATTTTTATTAAAATATTAAAAAATGTTATGGTTTTTTCTGCCATTTAAAAAAATGTATCATTTTAATTCTTTAACTTTCTTTGAAAACCCATTATCATGCATAAGCTATACCTATCACTTTTCATTATGAGAGCAGTACATTCTTTGACAGAGACCTATGAGAATGTAATCAGCTCCACTCACAATGTTTGTAATCTGAGTTTCACAATGTCACATTAAGATAAGAAAAATATGGAAAGTATGAAATAGAAATTAAATGTATAAATCAGCCTGAAGGCTTTTTAAAAATGCTTAGAAAAGAAAACAAGTTAAATATTGTAATTGCAGTTATTTAAGGCTTCACTGTATTTATTTAATTATTATTATTATTATTATTATTTTTTGGTCTGGTTGTAGTGAAAAATTCTCCATTGCCAAAATTGTCATAAAGGAGAAAAGTACCATCAATGTTATAAGTGGAATGAAATGTGATTCCTCACTGGGTAGAATGGCTTTATATAACTCAGCAATGTTTTTAATATCTCCTTTGGCATGTTTTCCTATAGTTCAAATAATTATTTGCATTATGTGTTTTTATTTTGTTGAATAGTATACTAATGTCTTTATCTTAGACATGGTTGGGAAAATATTTATTGCATTTGACTGTCCTTTATGTGACCTATTTACGGATTTTCAACATTTAATGATCTTGGAGACTTGATTTAATAATTTATACTTTCCCTACATGAAAAATGCATTGACGCAAGAGGATATTATATAAGCAAAAAATAAGAACTAGGGTGCCATAAATTTTAAAAAGGTCCAGAAATTCAAAGTAAAGAATCATTTTGTGTGTGTGTGTGTGTGTGTGTGAGATAAAAATTAAAATAAGTGAAAACAAAAAGGGGAGAATTATTAATTTATAATTTTGAGTTTTTAATATTAAGAAGCATAATAATTATTCAGGGCCAACAAATACTTTTAGACCCTAAATTTATAGAGTAATATTTTCTGTGATTATAGTATATCTTGCATTTATTCCTTCATTCTTCAAATATTGATTAAATATTTTTACTATATTGTGGGTTCTGTGATTGGTGGCAGAGGTGTCAACGTCTTCAAAGAACTTAAAGTTTAGGAGAACTAGCTGGGCAAATTAATTAAAATGTGCACAACACATTTTTTATTTTATTTTTTAAAAGTTATCTTTATTTTTGAAAGTATTACAGATGTCCTCTTGTTTTTTTCCCATTGACCCCCTCCACCCCGTACCGATTCCCACCCCCAAGCCTTCACCACATTATGGTCTTTGTCCATGGGTTATACATATATGCATATAATTTGTTTAGTTAATCTCTTCCCACCCATCCTAGCACCCTTGCTTTCCCTCTAAGATTTATCAGTCTGTCCCACTTTTCTATGTCTCTGGTTCTATTTTGTTTATCAGTTTTTTTTTTTAATTTATCTTTATTGTTGAAAGTATTGCAGATATTCCCCCTTTTATGCCATTGACCTCCTCCACCCTGTGCTTATCCCCAACCCCAGGCCTTTAGCCTACTATTATATGTGACCATGAGTTATGCAGGTAAGTTTTTGGTTGGTCTCTGCCCTCCCCTCCTTCCCTCTGAGAATCCTGTCTATTGCTTGCTTCCATGTCTCTGGATCTATTTTTTTCTGTCAGATTATTTTGTTCATTAGATTCCACATACAAGGGAAATCATGTGATACTTGTCTTTCTCTGACTGGCTTATTTCAGTTAGCATAATACTCTCCAGGTCCCTTCATGCGGGCTTGAAGGATAAGAGATTCTTCCTTTTTACTGCTGCATAGTATTCCATTGTGTAAATGTACCACAGCTTTTTTATCCACTTATCTACTGATGGGCACTTGGGCTGTTTCCAGATCTTAGCTATTGTAAATTGTGCTGCTATGAACACATAGGTGCATATATTCTTTCTTATTGGTGTTTCAGGCTTCTTAGGATATATTCCTAGAAGTGGGATCACTGGGTCAAATGGGAGTTCCATTTTTAATATTTTGAGGAAATTCCATACTGTTCTCCACAGTGGCTGCACCAGTCTGCATTCCCATCAGCAGTGCATGAGGGTTCCCTTTTCTGCACATCCTTGCCAGCACTTGTCGTTTGTTAGTTTGTTGATGATAGCCATTCTGGAAGTGTGGGTGGTATATCATTGTCATTTTAATTTGCATCTCTCTGATGATCAGTGACACTGAGCATTTTTTCATATGTCTCTTGGTCATCTGTATGTCCTTTTTGGAGAAGTGTCTGTTTAGGAACAACGAGAGGGATGCCGCATTTCTAGAAGCAAGAAGTGACAGGATATTGGTGTGAAGTTTGACTCTGTAGGGTGTGCATGGAAGGAAGGAAAGGGATTAGGTGAAGTGGCTTCAGAGACCCCTTGGCTGGTCTCTGAACCAGAATCAGTAACAGCAGCAGTAATAACTTGAATGACCTTGGGAATCGCAAAAGACTATGCTAGGGCAGCTCTGACCAGACAAAAATGCAAGTTTACAGGTCTGGAATAATCCATAAACTGAATCTTATGTATGCTTCCTGAAGTTAGTCTTAAAAAATAATTAGGGCTCTGGACCAGTGCCTCAGTTAATTGGAGTGTTGGCCTGTACATTAAAAAAAAAAAAAAAGGTTGCGAGTTCAATTCCCAATTATGCCACCTAGAGGAGGCAACCAATCAACTTTTTTCTCTCACATCAATCTCTCTCTTTCTAGCTTTCCCTCAACAAACATATCCTCGCATGAGGTGGAAAAAAATAACTAGATGTTCATCAAACTGACAAGGGAAACTGTACATGCATCCAGAGGGAACAACAGATGAAAATTCATGATCATGTATAACTCTGACTATATTACTCTTGAATCTACCCACATCTCTCCATTGATACAACCACATTCCTGCCCCAGATCTTCAAATTAATAGCCTCTTGATATTCCAGTATAGTCTTTTTAAAAAAACACTCTTTTATCACTGTGTCCATATGCTAGTTTTCTTTTTCCCTTTCATAGATCCATTCTTCCTCATCCAATGAAAATCTGGTTGTGGCATTTCAAATGTTAAAAGACTTCAATGGATTTCCACTCATTTAGGATAAAATTCCCAAGCCTCAACATGGCCTGCCAACATTTTTCTAACACCAAACTGTGTTTTCTCTTAGCCCCAGACTCAATGGCTCACTGTTTTCCTCATGTTCCAAGGTCTTTCCCATTTCTGTATCCTTGGTGCTTAGCAGAGGTGTCTGACATATATCTTTGCAAATCATTATGAAGTGAATAACTGCAATATTGTCCCTTAGAAGCTCCATTGAGCAAGAAAAACAGACTTAAAGGTGTGTTAGAAACTGAGATAGAATCTACATAACATTACATGGAATTGTTTTTGTTGTTATGGTTGCTGTTTTCTTGTGTTGTTTGTGTGTTCTCTTTTTGTTTGTTTTTGGTGGTTTTTTTGAGAGGGGAAGGGCATTAGAATACCTTTACAAAAAAATAAAATACCTTTAGAGTGTTAGCCCCTGAGTGTAAAAAAACAGTGACATCTAGCTATTCTCTGTAGTGCATTCTAGAAGGAAATACAGTAACAATGCTTGGACTTGTGAAACCCTATGACATAACCAGAAGGCGAGTAATCTTGTGTCATTGTCACATAAGCGTGGATAGGACTTGAAAGGGAGGCTTCGCCTTAATGTCTTTTACTCTTTGATTTATGTTTTCCATAAAAGTATATACCCTCATAGCAAGTTATTATTTACTACATCCAGTCCATTTCTTGTTATAATGTATGGATTTACAGTGGATGTTGCAATTTCAAATCTCTTCCTATCATACTTAGTATTACTCTAATATTATATTTACCGCTTGTGTTAAAAACCACTTGGTTTCTTATTCACAGCCAACTTTTGGCCGACAGCATCTGAGGCCAGAAATCAGTGCCTTTTACTTTCCGGTTATTTGTCTTGTTTTTTTGTTTGTTTTTTTTAAATCGATGCACTCACATTTATTGTTTCTATGCCAAAACAGCTATTTTCTAACATATTTTCTTGCACGGTGCTATTAGCCCTTGTGAAACAGTCAGTGCAGCTCTTGCCAAATATATGACTTGCATTCCTTTTAGAGATATATGCCTTCTTACTAGCTATTTTTTTTTCTGGGATCATAAGCATTGACCTGAAAGAAGAGAACCTATTCTATGACACATTCTATAAATAAAAATTCTTCCCTACTTTAGCATCATTTTTTATTCAGAAATATATACTTAAAATAAAGATGCAATAATGATATTTTTTCATTATTGATTTTAGAGAAAGAGGAAGGGAGAAGGAGAGAAAAACTTCAATGTGAAAAAGAAACATGTGCCCTGTCCCAGACTCAAATCAGCAACCCCTGGGTGCACAAGATGATGCTCAACAAATTGAGCCACACTGGCCAGGCTGACTGTCTTTTTAAAATAAGGCCTTATGTTTATATTATCTATTATTCAATATAAAACACATTTGCATGATCCCACTACCAGGTAGTTCCCCAAAATAAAAGTAACTAGAAATCATAACAGTCTTTCCTTGGTAATAATATCATCAACATAAGCTAAAATAAATAAAAGTAATAATAATTATCCTATCTAATAAAAAAGTAATATGCAAATTAACCATCACTCCACAACAAAGATGGCGGCACCCATAGTGGCTGGGGCAGGACACTGGCGGCATCACCCCAGCAACGTGAGCTCAGCAGGCAAGTGCACCAGCATGAGCAGGCAAGCGGGCCCCACAGGCAGCACCCAGCAGGGCCTGCTTGCCCATCCCCGTGGTGTGGTGTGGAGCAGGCAGACCCTGCAGAGAGCAGAGAACCATGGGGAGCGGGCCCAAGCCAACAGTAGGACATCCCCTGAGGGCTCCCAAATTGGAGAGGGTGCAGGTCGGGCTGAGGAACACCCCCCCTGCCCCACCCTGTGCACGAATTTTGTGCACTGGGCCTCTAGTGTAATAATAAGAGTGAACTGTTTTCCAAACACTGTTTGAAATACTTTGTGTAGATTCATTCAAATCCTCAAAACTCCCAATGCTGTTGACAATAATAAAATATATTCTGTTTAAATTAGTCATCATTAAAGTAGAAAATTATTTAGGAAATAAAATAAATAAATTTTCATTACCCAATTATGTAACCACAGTTTACAGGTAGTAATAACGTTATATGAACATAAATTGCCATAATTTACGTGCTCCTTAAGCCCTATCTATAAGTAGGGTATCAATAATCATTCGCATTATCAAATTGTCCTAATTTATCTTGGTTTCCAAAAACTCTTTTAACATTTTTTATTGAATTTATTGGAGAGATATTGATTATATTGGTTAATAAAATTATGTAAGTTTTAGGTGTATGCTTCTCTAATACATTATCTGCATATTGTATTGTGTGTTCACCACCCCAAGGAGTCTCCTTCCATCACCATTTCTCCCTCCTTTCCCTCTCCTACCTTGCCCAAGCCCCTTACCCTCTGGTACTATATCTGACTATGAATTTGTTTTTTTCCCTTAACCTTTTTACTTTTTTTCCCCAGCTCCACAGCTCCCTCCCTTCAGACAGCTGTCAGTCTGGTCTCTGTATTTGTGAGTCTGTTACTATTTTATTTGTTTGTTTATTTTGTTCATTAAATTCGACATATAAGTGAAATCATATGAGACTTTTCTTTCTCTGACTGGCTTATTTCACATAGCATAATACTCCCTAGATCCATTTGTGTTGTTGAAAGGGTAAGATGCCCTTCTTTTTTATGGCTGAGTAGTATTCCATTGTGTAAATGTACCACAGCTTTTTTATCCACTCATCTTTACTGATGGGCACTCAGGCTGCTTCCCAAACTTGGCTATTGTAAATAGAACTGCAATAAACATAGGGGTGTATATATTCTTTCCAATTAGTGTTTTGGGTTTCTTTAGATAAATTCTGAGAAGTTGAATCAGGGGGTCATAAGGCAGCTACATTTTTAATTTATTGAGGTAACTATATACTGTTTTCACAATGGCTGCATTCCCACCAACAGTGCATAAGGGTCCCTTTACTCTACATCCTTGCCAGCACTTGTTTGTTGATTTATTGATGACAGCCATTCTGACAGGTGTGAGGTGATATTTCATTGTTGTTTGAATTTGCATTTTTCTGATGATTAGTGACATTGAGCATCTTTTCATATGTCTATTGGTCATCTGTATGTCCTTTTTGGAGAAGTGTCTATGCAGGTCCTTTGTCCATTTTTAAATTAGATTGTTTTTCTGGTGTTGAATTGTTATTTATAAGTTATTTATAAATTTTTTGAATTGTTTTATTGCTTAAAGTATTACAAAGAGTATTACTTATGTCTCCTTTTTTCCCGCCCTTGACAATCCCCTGGCCTCCCCTACCCCCCAGTGTCGTATGTCCATTGGTTATGCTTATATGCATGCATACAAGTCCTTCGGTTGATCTCTTACCCTCCCCTCCTGCGCCCCAACCCTCCCCGGCCTTCCCGCTGTAGTTTGACGGTCTGTTCGAGGCTGCTCTGCCTCTGTATCTATTTTTGTTCATAAGTTTATAATGGTCTTTATTATCCATAAATGAGTGAGATCGTGTGGTATTTTTCCTTCATTGACTGGCTTATTTTTAAGCTATGCAGTCAATATATATATGACTTCTAGAAAACTAGAGAACATGGGTAAGCAAAAAGGAGAATATAGCAATCACCACTAACTCCACCTTCTAAACGTTTGAAAACCTCAGAATAATGGCTTTAGAAGTATCTGATTTCAAGTCACAATTACAAAGCAACATTGTGTTATTTACAAAGCTTTTTTGCACTGGAAAACTGTGTCTGGTAATTACTTTTATTATATTCCTTCATAATAAATTAATGAAAAATATAGGTATTATTTTGAACTTGAAGTAAAAAAATTTAAAAAAGTAAGTAAACCCATGGTCTGCCACGGCTCTCCCTGTGATTAGGTAGCACTGCCAGGGATTAAGCCTAGGTCACTTGTCCCCCAAGTGTAAGTTCTGTCCAGTAGTCTAGGATCCTTCAGCTGGATTATTTCAGCTGGGATATGTGCACAAAATAGACCTCAGTATTCAATTTTCTTTAGAAAAGGTTCTATCTTCCTTCTTATCTGTCTTTACATATGTTTAAAAAGTAAGAACTAGATATAAAATGGCAAATTTTTATCTTTTGAAATATATTTTATTGAATAATCCTACTTGGAGAATAATTGTAAAGCTTTAAACAGTAATTTCAAGTAGTAAAAAGAAACTCCTTTGTTTTTAAAAAAAAAAAGGACAAACAGTCCATATTATATTTTGCTGCTTTATACACAAAAATGATTTATTTTGCAAACTGGTCAGTTTCAATGTTATCCTGTATATTTAAAAACATTTCTTATTATGTCTCAAAGGCAGGGTGAACTTTCCAATGATCCCCTTTCCCATTGAGCAGTATGACACCCAATGAGAAACTTAACACCATGGTAACAATTCAAGATAAAATTTACAGAACGGGTACTTTGACCTCAGCTACTGAGTATAATTCTCACAGTTAAATGTAACTTGCACATATCTTATTTCATCAAAGGTTATCAACCAATGAAGAAAATAGTCCTTTGATACAGAAGCTCAAACACATTTAAGTTCCAAACACTATGTTTTGGTTGTAATACATGCAAGACAGACCCTACATTAGAAAATTTTCTGAAAGAAAAATGAAGAAAAAAGTAAAAGCAGTCAGGAATGAAAGTATCCACAGGTACTCACATAAAGCCTTTAAGTGTTAAGTCAGTGTTTTAAACCCCATCATTCTCAAGTAAAGGATTAAAAGGCTGACAGATCATCTGCAAGGGTGAGGATACTGGAGGTTGGCAGTGTCAGCATCCAGAGTTCTCTGCCAGAAAGGAAGAGGAAGAGGAGGGGAAGGGGGAAAAAGAGGGGGGAAGGGAGAAGGGAGGAGGAGGACAGGAAAGGGGAGGAGGAGGGGCCAAGGGAGAAGGAGGAGGAGAAGACCTGGGCCTAGCTGGGCCATCTCAATCCAGCTCTTGGGGAATCCAGAAGGGAAAAGAAATACCTGAAACAATGAAGACAGGAATAAAACAAAACAGAGAAGAAAAGGCTTTGGTATATTCTTTCCAAAAACTAACAGAACATAATAGAAAGAAACAAGAACCTCACTCAAATCAAGCTTGCCTAAGCAAATATAGAAACCAGAAAGTAGGAAACTATAATCAGAATGAATGTTACAAAAAAGACACGAGATTTATATTTAAAACATTTTCTAACCTCTCAGAATCATTTGATGCTATACAGTAAATTTGGAAATTTAATAAGCTTTTTCTTTATTTTAAGCAATGTTTCATTTGTAATAGCAGCAGGCATACAATTTTTTAATGCAATCATGATAATGAAATCAATTCATATATACTTTCATAAAGTATGGCCAGCTATTGCAACATGCTTTCAAAGAAATGCAATCTTTGAATATTCTTAGTTGTTTTTCTGTAAAACCTTAGAATAGCACATAATTTTGATAATTGGAAGGGTTCAGAGAATGTCCTCTTGTTGTGATTCTGCCAATTTATAACTTACCTGTAATACTTACACATCTTAGCAAACAAAGATGTACAGCTTTTTCATCAAGGCCACAGTTCTACAGTATATAAGCTACATGAAGCAGCCAACTAAATTAGAAAATTCTGGGACGAGGAATGTGGAAGTTAATGTGCATGCACAATTTCAACAAAATTTTACCTGCTTCTCTTATAGTGTGTTTCCAAAGTTGACTTGAAGGAAACTTTAAGCCATGGAATCACACCATAAAAATATATAAGCACATATTAGAAACATTCATCTCTTTAGCAAATCTGAATAAAAAACTTACAAAGGTGTTTTCATTTTACTAACAAATTATAAATGAAGCAACACCAAATGTTTAATTTGGTTACAAATTGTACAGTTTAATTTCATTTTATGATTACTTCTCTCCCGCTTTACTAATACTTTTAAAATATTACAAAGAAATGAAAGAGTTGTACTAATAACCACATATAAATCAATTCTACAAAAGATAAATTAGTACTCAAAACAATCTTTATGAAAAATATTTATTCAATCTTGAAATTAGAATTGTAAAAATTTATCATTAGTCCAATTGCAATGACCAAAGTTCAGATTTTTAATATCATAAAAACACTAGGAAATATGCAAAAGCCGAAACTCTCATGACAGTTACTGATCCTGTCCATGATATCGCAATTGCTCCAAACCTGGGAAGGTCTTCCAACATTCTAGCCACATAGCAACCAAAGATGTGAGAACTTTTACATGAAAGCCTGTGAGGAAAGAACTTATTTCCTCTGGTGGGCCAACAAAATTTTGGAATCCATATAGTGGCTCAGTTTGATAATCATAATTCTCAGGTCTCTAGAGTGAGTTGAAATAACAGGAACAGTGAGCATCTTCAGGTGATGAGGGCTGTGTAAGACCATGGAAACTAATTATATGGGCAATTGGAAGTGTACTGGTATTTTGAAAGGTAATGAGAGCCTGTCCGTGG
The DNA here is from genome assembly GCF_000147115.1 of Myotis lucifugus. Taxonomy (NCBI): domain Eukaryota; kingdom Metazoa; phylum Chordata; class Mammalia; order Chiroptera; family Vespertilionidae; genus Myotis; species Myotis lucifugus. The sequence continues at coordinate 749,239 of NW_005871402.1, read as the reverse complement.
GAACTCTCAGCAGGGAAACCCAAATCCTTCCCTACGTTCAAATATCCCAAATCTTCAAAATTCATTAAATGGATCAGAAAGCTCAGCTGAGTTCCAGCTAACTGGAGTGCCTGGGCTGTTCTGCGGCTTACAGGAATGGAAAGCAAGCTCCTTTGTCCTGCCCCTTGCTCCCCTCCCAGCACCACTTGACCTCTCCCAGCATACACCAGCAGCCTGCTTACTACTAAACACAATCCAAAAGGCTTTAAAAGACAATTTACATAATTTCTTTGTATTAGCCAATTTATTGACACTATTTGAAACTTTTGAAATATAAATGGAGAGGCTTTTTCTTGAGACATTGTCACCAAAACAATTTTTTGAAATGTTTCTGAAACTAACATGGGTTTTAAAATGAAAAGGATTATTACCACCTTTATAAATAGTCGGGAGGAGGGAAAATATAACTTTATTCCATTTGGAGACTATAGCTTATCTCTTCTGTTTTCTAAAATAGCAAACTTTTAGTGACTATGATGTTAATTTCCCGTGAAAAACTATTTCTTTATTAAAACTCATTCATATAGTTACATATTTGTAGAGTTCTCAGTACATACTATTTTGAAATAATTTTAATTATGTTTATTTTTAACCATGTAGTTTTACATTGTTACCAAATTCGCAGATTCTATTTCCTGGATATTGTTCAGTGCAGATAAAAATTCCCAATTCAATTTCTCAGTTTCTTAGCAACCATGATAACGCTCAGTTAATAATTGATACCCATGAAAATTTATATCAATGACAAAATATTTCCTAAGATAAAGATAAATATAACCATCAGAATGAAATAAAAAAAATGAAAAGCAGTATTTCTCACTTAGGTGGACATGAATAACTGCTTATTTAATTAATATGATTCAATCATCCAAAATTAAAATGTAAAGATTAAAGGGGAACTGTAGCTTCACTATTAAAGCACTCAACTTTGTGGTGGTTGGTAAAGGAGCAAAAGTTCACCGGTAAAATATTCATACCTATTTTATTAATTGCTATATTCCTTGGACTTCTCTTAATGTAGAACCCTTAGTAGATATAATTTTCTAATGAATGAAAACACACACAAAAGGAGAGCTGGCATAAATCCTCTTTTTGAATTTTTATTTTCTTTACATTTTATATTCCAATATAAACTCATAGTTCAATAATCCATCACTTTTGTCCCTCTATTCTCAAATGACTTTTTATCTAGTTAATTCAGGATTACACATTGTACCATAAATGAGGGAATATAAAAATGTAATATTCATAACACTGTATTTACTATCTTATTTATATAGTAACCACATTGATTGATTTAATAGTTTTTCTTTGATAAGCCATGATTAGTGCTTAGGTCCTTACTGAATTCTTTCTCAAAGAAATATTAAAATTCTGAAAAGTGAAATAAGGGCATAGCCATGAACACTTCCACTGAATTCTATACATTTAAACCAATTAGCTTCAGGTATACACAATTTCCTGTAACATGTCCTACTGGTATACATTAATTTTTTATTTAAATTGTAATTATCCTGGCTTGCCATGTATTTCTGTACATGATACTAATTACATTTTACATGCATTTGTTTATTTTCTTTTACTGATCTGGTATTTCGTTCGATGTATATACAACCTAACTTTTGGGAAATATGTCTCAGCCAGGTACATAGGCAGGTAAAAGCTCGTCCTAATGTTCCCAAACAACATGGCGGAGTGAGAGGAACACAGTTTTAATGGCAGACAGCATGGATTTGCATCCAGATCCTGGACAGTTTAATTAACCTGTCTGAGCCTCTGTCTTCTCATTTGCAAATGACAGAATTTTTCTGAGAAATAGAGTATCTTTGGGTTAAGAATGTTTTTTAAATGCTAGTGCTTATATTGCTAATTTTAAAAAACAATGGTAATTATTATAACAAACAGTTGAATACTTTGAACTATGAGAATAAACAGTAAGTCATTTCAGTGAAAACAGTGATTGGATGTGGTTTTAGAAAATAACATTTTCATTGCAGAGGAAAAGTAATTTCATTTTGTAATTGATATAAAATACAAGGTTCCCCAAGAGGGCATTTGAGTACAGAGAACATGGTAACTGCCTCAATTACCCAGCTCATCTTTGACAAAGTCCACAGATAAGTCCCTGCAAATTGAAAAACACGTAATGTTCACAATGCCGAACAAGATGTTTGACTTCCGTCATTCTCCATGGAATAAGAACTGTTTGACAGTGTGTATTGATTGTGTCTGCATCGATTAAACACAGATGCCTCCATTATTCAAATCACCAAGTTATTCTGACATACTAAGAATGACTTTCTACTGTCTCAAGGGCCAAGATAGAAAAACCATATTCAATAGGGATGGTCAGGCTACTATAGCTTATTCTCAACAACTTCCAGGTTCTAGGTAGCTAGGATTAATAGCCTTTAGTACTTGCAGAGCTGAGATCCAGGGTACTTTGTGCTCATCCTTAAATATGTATCATCAACATGACACTTTTTTCACCAGAAGGATGAAAAGGGTAGAACAATGTCTTTATTCTACAATAATGTATCACCCTAATCCAGTGAAATGCCAAACACAGGGTATCATGCTTGGAATTTCACTAGTATTTATATCACATTTACTTTAAACTCATTTCCTGCTTTCCCTTGCTAGCTCTGTACACATATTCTTAAGGCTATACCCATGAGTGTATTTATAAAACTGGCAAAGGACCACAATTACTGGTGTATTAAAACAATTACATGAGAAAAAATATCTTGAAATTTTTAAACTAACCAAAATATTAGTAATTATGTCAATATCATTTATCTTGATTTAATTAGTGTTAAGACAGTTCTTTTATCTTAAAAATAAAAATTAATGTTATTTTCAGAATATTAAGAAATATACATTAATCTTTATGAAGTATTTACATAGCTCAAAACTCCTTTTTATAGGACATTATAGACATATTTAATGTTTTCCTAACCATGTTTATGAAAATAACAATATATAGTATATGATTTATTTAAAACAAAAATTGCATTGTTACAAATAAGTAGAAGCATATACCATGCTCATGGATTGGAAGAATTAACATCAATAAAATTTCCATACTACCCAAAACAACCTATAGATTCAATGCAATTTCTATTAAAACACCAATGATATATTTCACAGATCTAGAAAAAAAAATTCCAAAAATGTTAATGGAACTGAAAAAGAACACATATAGCCTCAGCAATCTTGAGAAAGAAAAACAAAGTTGGAGATATCACAATACTGGATATCAAATTATATTACAAGGTCATTGTAATCAAACAGACTGGTACTGGCATAAGAACAAGCTTATAGACCAAAACAGAACAGAGATCTCAAAAACCAACCCACGACTTTATGGTCAATTAACATTTGACAAAAGAGGCAAGAACATACAATGGAATAAAGACAGTCTCTTCAATAAATGATGCTGGGAAAATTACACAGGTACATGCTAAAAATGAAACTAGACCACCAATTTACACCATACACGAGAATAAATTCAAAATGGAAAAAAAGGCTTTAAATGTAAGTCATGAAAGCATAAAAATTCTAGAAGAAATATAGGCAATAAAATCTCAAACATTTCTCATAGTAATTTTTTTTCTGATATACTCCTCGGGCAAGGGAAACAAAAGAAAAAATAAACAAATGCTACTACATCAAACTAAAGAGTTTTTGCACAGCAAAGGAAACCAGTAATAAAATGAAAAGACAACCCCCTGAATCTGAATGTGAGAACATACTTGCCAAAGATATATCTGATAAGGAGCTAATATCCAAAATTTATAAACCTATAATAATAAAAGTTTAATATCCTAATTAGACCTGATGTCCTTCCAGACGACCTTCTGGATGAAGCCAGGGCTGTGGGGGGAAGCCTGGGTCCCGGGTGCCAGAGGGAAGCTGGTGCCAGCAGCCGGGGGAAGGAAGGCCTACTCTTGCACAAATTTTGTGCATCGGGCCTCTAGTAGCTTACAAAACTCAACACCAGAAAAACAAACAATCTAATTAAAAAATAAGCAAAATACATGAATAGATTCTTCTCCAAAGAGGACATACAGACGGCCAATAGACAATGAAAAGATGCTCAAGGTCACTAATCATCGGAGAAACACAAATTAAAACCACCATGAAATATTACATTGCACCTTTCATAATGGCTATCATTAATAAATCAACAAACAACTGTTGGTGAGGATATAAAGAAAAGAGAACCCTTGTGCACTGTTGGTGGGAATGCAGATTGGTGCAGCCACTGTGGAAGCAGTATGGAGTTATCTCAAAAAATTAAAAATGAAGCTGCCTTGTATGCATGCATATAAGCCAAACCAATGGACACGGACAACAGGGGGATGAGAGTATGAGTGCGGGGGGGAGGGGAGAAGTTGAGGTTAATGGGGGGATGAGGACACATTTGTAATACCCTAACCAATAAAGAAATTTAAAAAAATAAAGTTGCTTTATGACCCAGTGATTTAACTTCTCAGAATTTATACAAAGAAACCCAAAACACTAATTTGAAAGAATAAAAGAATATATGTATGCCTATGTTCATTGCAGTATTATTTACAATAGCCAAGATTTGAAAGCAGCCCAAGTGACCATCAGTAGATGAGTACATAAAAAAAGCTATGGTACATTTTAGACAAGGAACTACTACTTTGCCTTAAAAAGGAAGAAAATTCTACCCTTTGGGACAGCATGAATGGACCTGGAGAACATTATGCTAAGGGAAATCAGCCAGTCAGAGAAAGACAAGTACCATATGCTTTCATTCATATGTGGCATTTAACGAACAAGCAGAACCACCAAGCATAATAGAGACAGACTCATAAACAGAGAGCAGGCAGATAGCTCTGGTGGGGCAGGGGAGGGTTATGGGGGGAGTGGAAGGATTGAACAAAAAAGAAAAAAAAGTGAGAGAGATCTCAGGGAAGTGGGTAACAATGTCGTGATTGGGGTGGGAAAGGGGGAGGTGGAGGTGGAAGAGGGCATAGAGGAGATAAATGGTGATGGAAATTTTTTTAAATATAAAGAATCCATTGCACATTTACACAATAGAATAATATGCACCTGCAAAAAAGATGGATCTCTTACCTTTTGAGACAGCATAAATGGACCTAGAGAGTATTATGCTAAGCAAACTAAGTCATAGAAAGACAAATACCATACAATCTCACTAACATTTGGAATCTAATGAAGAAAATAAACTGATGAACAAAATAGAAAGAGAAGCATGGATACATGGAACAAACTGAAGGGTGGCAGTGGGAGAGACTGTATAAAGAAGGTGGTAGGATTAGCTAAAGAACATATATGCATACCCCATGGACACTGAAAATAGTGTGGTGAAGGCCAAGGAGGTGGAGGTGGGGATGGATGGACATTGGCACAGGGGGGTGGGTGAAGGACATCTGCAACAGCATCAAAATTAAAAACTTAAAAAAAACATTGTATTGTTTTAATAGATTTTGTTCACATTAAATGTTCTATGTTGACCCCTCTGAATATTTCATTTTTTTTTTTTTACTTTTTAGGTAAACTAGAAAGTTCTATCCTGTGAGAAATGATTATATAAAATCATTGTTAAATTACCATTTAAAAAAAGATTTCATGGATACTCTCCTTGCAAATATTTGAAAAATGTTTAAATTAATAAATTTTCATGACATCAGTATAATATATCAATGGACCAATAGTATTGAAATATTGTTAAGCATCAGAATCAACTGAGAACTCCATTAAAAATACATATATCTGAGTCCCCTAACTCCAGTTACATAAAAATCTCCAAGGGAAAGGCCTGCACATCAATATTTTATGTAACATAGCTTCCATAATTTGGAAATCACTACTGTAGGAAATATATTTATCCTGTATGGAATATAGAACTATACTGAAACTTCAACTAGCTTGCCACTAATATTTTACAAACATCTAAAGTGTTTACTAGTATAAGGTAAATCTTTTCATGATCATTCATGTACTTTCTCACTTTCTTTAAATGAGTTGTTTCAGTAAGTGCACATAGGAAGAAACAATGAATACCACTTTTGCTTGTATATTATTCCAGGAGAGTGTGGTAAATAATGTTAGCATCCTCATATCTTTGTTTCTTCTCCCATCTACAGTGTCTGCCATGTGACCTTCGTGGCTTCTTTCACAAAGGGTAGTATATATGTCCCTGCCCTACTGATGCTGGGCTTGGCCATCTGACTTACTTGGGCAGATGGAATGTAGTCCAAATGTGATGACAGGGCAATTCACACTAACAGAGATTTTGTGGTTGTTCATTATGCAGCATCATAATGTCCAGAAGAGACCGACATATATAACCTGGGATAGCATATCCAAGGGCTAATATTCACTACTTTAAACAAGAACCAAATCATCCCACTAAGACAACTATATAGTCATTTATTTAAACTTTTATAAGAGCATTGATATTGGCAAATGTATTCATATGAAAAAGGTTAGAGATTTTTACCATTTACAATAAGCCATCTTTACTATTTCTTTTTTATTCTGTATCTCTGGAAATTAGCATAGGATTGGGACAGGTTTAGCACTTAAATACGTGTAGAATTATTATGTGAAATACAGAATGAATGACTTGAGCAAATGAATTTGCCTTTGATTTATAGAGACATATAATGTTAATGAAAGACATTGAATATATCTATGTTTTCAATATATAAGTTTACACCATTTATAATAGTTCTTTTTGGTTCTCATAAGTAAATATGTAGTAAGACTACATGGGTTGGTTTCTAATAATTTTACCTAGTAACATTTTAATATATAACCTATTACTTACAGAACAAGATAATAAATGCCATTCATAAATTAAGCCCATTTTCAATACTTAGCATACTAAGTATTGTATTAAGATTCATTCATTAACAATCATGGCAATACCGTCTTTTTGCCATTTTAACAGTCAGTGAACAACAAGTTCCAGGTGACTGGCATTGAAGTTTATGTAACAGTATACTGAATATGATTACTTTTGTTAATGACCTACATAGAGTTGAATGTAAATATCTCATAAAAACAAGATTTAGATCATTATGATTCAAGGCAAGTTTAATCCATAAACTTCACTAACAATTGTGTATTATTTTTTGTGGACCTCTGAATTTATTTGACTGTATTTGAATTTTTTACTATAATTGTGACAAAGTTCAAATACTAATTGATAGACATTATAAAAACCATAATAGAAAACTATGTCCTTATTATATTTGTATAAAAAATAAATACATTGTATTTATTGCACAATAAGTTGCTAAATTTTAATGACTCTTCATTGTTGATGTTGTAAATCAAATTATAATTATAAAGTTCATTGGGATGTGGTTCTCTTATACTTAATTTTGGAATTGTTCTAGGATAACACCTTTATCATAAACAAATTCCATTATGATTTTGACTTTTCTATTCACATATAATCTCTCATTAATTGTAATTTTTCTAGCCTTATTATAATTTTGAGGTGCTCTCCAAAGTAAGCTGCCCTTCCTTCCAGTCTTTTTTTTTTTTAATATTCATGCCTTTGGAAAAGTAACTAAATGTGCTATGACTCTCTCTTTCCCCTGAACCTCTGCCTCACAATAACCCCTTTCCATGTGATTTGCATCCTGATACCATTTTCACCATCTTTCTCATTGGGGTCATCTATGAAAGTCCAGGACACTCATCCAATTATTTTAATAATTTCAGCTCATTCATCATAATTTTCATAGTCAACTCACCCTCTACTTTTATTTTTTAATTCTTTAAAATAAACAGTAAAGACTCTTCTCAAATTCTGGTCTCACTCTTCATTAAATTTTTAAATTGCAATAATCTTCACTGTTTTTTAGGCAACTAACATTAAAATGTGTCTCTATCAGAAATGTCCTATGTCTTATATTTTAAATTCTGAAATAATTTCTCTCTCTACATACAATGTCTTTCTACTACCCCCATTCTCATTAATTTTACTCTTAATAGTGACTCTTACTAGCTTCCCTGTTACCTATGCTAGTAGCCCCAGTCTCATTGTGGCTTCCAGTCAGACTTTACCCAACCAAATCTCCATTGTCTTTCATGACATGATACACAGAGTCCTAGATATTTTAATCTTTTTCCTGTACCTCATATCTGTAAATTGCTAGACTTTAGTGGGTCTACTATCTCTTACATTCAATATCAGTTTTATCATGCAAACACACACACACACACACACACACACACACACCAAAACAAACAAACAAACAAAAAAAAAAAACCATAGTATTTTTTCTGGAATTGGACAAATGTGACATAATGTCATCTAATCTCTCACCATGATTTTGAAAAGTTTACTTTGTGCCTAATGTTAAGTCCCCATTTTCTTACTAGTGACCCCCAGTGGATAAGGGTAGTCCTCTCACCTCCATTTTTCTTACCTTATTAAATGCATATGTGTTTCCCCAGGTCAACTGAGTGGCATCCCACCTACTAAAGTAGAGCCCCAATAGAATGCCAGACCCATGTGTGTCTCTCCCTGCGCTTTCACCCTCACTCTCATTTTTCTACTCTGAGAATGTATTCTGCTTTATAGCTATTAATACTGTGTCATTGCCTCTAAGTTAATCAGCCCCAGCCTCCTCCAAGACTTTGTTTTATTATAATTGTTAGAGATAATCTTAGACACTGCCAAAACTCATAAGGCAAAGTCTAGATACAAACATGAAAATACATATATTTCTAGCACATATAACACAGGATGAGGTGACTAGAATAGCACTATCTTCTAAAGTTGAAGCCCTCTAATCTGTAAGACAAACTCAGACTTTAAAAAATGTTTTTATTGATTTTGGAGAGAGAAGAGAAGGAGAGATAGAAACATCAACAATGAGAGAAAACCATTGATTGGCTGCCTTCTACATGCCTCCTGCTGGGGATCAAGCCCACAACCCAAGCATCGTGCCTGATTGGAATTGAACCATGACTTCTTGGTCCATGGGACAATGCTCAACCACTGAGCCAAACCGGCAGGTAGAGTCATGTTTTGTTTTTTTAATCATTGGTATCAGTGGACACTGACAAATCAGAAAAAGGCAGAGATAGCTTTGCCTTTAGGACGTATTTTATAAAATGCTTGTTTGTACATGTTAAATTCTGTTATCCCACTCCACATCTGCGTCAGGGACCTTATGTGTCATGTGCATTGCTGACTCAGTCGTGAATGGCAGCTTCAGACATATAATATTGATGAAAGAATGAATGAATGACATGATGATATTGGCATTCCCTAGGTTATCTTCTTTGTTTCCCATGCAGCTTCTAAATTTTATAGCCTCTCTCAAAACCCTAATCTCCCCAACTGAGAAAATGATAAAAACTAATATAAGTTACTTCATGATGCTGTCTCCTTGCATGGATACATACATAATATTATATACTCACTAAATGTGTCCTTGAACTCTACTGACACTGCTCCCCAAATCTCCTAACCAATTAGCTACTGATAAAAATAATTCAAAGATCTTCTTTAGTCCTTTCTCACTTATTTTCTGAAGCCTTTGCTGCTGCTTATCAGCTTTCTTTATTTCTGAGACTTGGGGTTCCTACATCTCTGCTATAAGCGGTGGGTATTCTTCCTCTCAATTACAATTTAATGGTGGTCATTCTACCTCAGGAGTCTGTACCTAAATTTACTCTCCATTTGCAAGCTTTCTTCCATTATTTTGAACCTAGTAATGTCTGAGAAGAGACATTACTGATTTGTAATCTTTACAGGGAGCTCACCCCAGAAGAAAGTGTGGTAATGGACTTTTCTCTAAACTCTGATTCACCTTCTGTATCTTTTTTCTCGGTTCAATACTCAGCTCAAATGCTAGCTCCATGAAGAATTTTCTGTACTTTGTACTTTATATAATTTCTTTTATTTTGAATCAGATAGAGTCAATTTTTTCTAATCCAGCCAGATCTTATTATCATTTTTACTAGAGGCCCGATGCACGAAATTTGTGCAAGGGTCTTGGCCCTTGCAGCCCTGGCTGCCTCAGCTGGCCCTCACAGCCCCAGCTTCGTCCGGAAGGATGGCCATCCGGAAGGTCATTCAGCTGTTTGGTCTAATTAGCATATTAGTTCTTTACTATCAAAATTATATTAATTTGAATATTTGTCTCCTCTTCATCGAGATGAGAGCAGCTTGATAGTAGAACATGTACTTTGCCGCCATATGCCTTGTAGACACTAGCAGAAGGCTTCTGACTCACTTGGCACACAATATAATATGGTTGGATGGACTCAAGAACAAACATACTTTTGACTGAAATAGCAATAATGAGGTAAAAGGCCTGGGGAGTTCTCTGAGTTCAGCATGCCCATTTGTGGCTCTAGGAAAGCATGTAATTGAAAGAGTTTTACACTTTTGTGTGCATAAAGTCTAATTACTAATTGGTGAAGATTATACATTATGGCTGCACTTCCACCTCCACAGGGCTTTCTTCCTTAACAGAAAACATAAACAATGGAAGTGTCCTTCTATGCTCCTCTTTCTTGCCATGTTAGGGATACCATCTGCATATCTGACTAGCTGGTGCTTATAATTTCATGTTTGTTATTAAAAAATATAAGCTTTTGAGGTTTAATTTAGAAACATGCAGAAAAAATACTTATTTTACTGGGAAAACAATAAATGCATTCATATTTTTTCATGGTTTTACTTCTACTTGGTGATAGTTATTATGTTTTAGGACCTATTTAAGTATATTTTATAGGTATTATTTTGATATGAAAATCAATATTAAATAAAATTTTCTCAACAAATTAAATTTACATAATGAAACATGGATGTAGTGAATGTAGATATATCTATTTTCAACAATTAGAAATATATAATTTTCAATATTGGTATATTTGTTGGACTTGAAGTTGAAATAACCTAAACTTTGTGTGAGCCCAGTATATTCACTGCTATGAATTTTGAAATATATCTAGTTGAGCCTTAAAAAAGAGAAAAAAATTATTTTTAAATTAAATTAAATAATGAGATTGGATTTTTTTTTTGAAATTTGATTTTAGTAACTGCAACCTTATAACATTTCATTCACAAATCCTCACATCTAAAAAGTATGAGTAATATCATATAATTTCATATTCAAGTAAGAACAAATGCAAAAGACACAATGAGTTTTTTGGTTCACAGCTAATATGTTATGGAATTTAAGAATGAACACAGTCATAAGATAAATACATATTAATTAACCCAGCATATTTTACAGACCTGAATGCCTTATTAAGATAGAAACATGCTAATTAAAAATATTTATGTGGTAATCATGTACTGACACTCAAAAGTCCACGTTTTAAATCTGATAAAAAGTATATAGTATGTGACTTAGATAAGTATGGTAAATCATTTTTTCCTTTAAATGGACTTTAATTTTTTAGAGAAACTTTAGGTTGACAGCAAAACTGAGCAGCAGGTACATACTTCCCTGGCCTCCCACATACACTGCAAATGTCTGTCTGCACCAGATGACACATCGTTACAACTGATGAACATACATTGACATACCTTCACCTAAAGTCCATACTTTAAGTTAGGGTTCACTCTTGGTGTTGTATATCCTGTCTACTTGGACAGATGTTTGCCATGTATATGCCATTACAGTGTAATACAGAGTAGATTCACTGCCATATTAAGTCCTCTGTGTTTTGCATATTTATGCCTTCCTTCCCCTTAACCTCTGGCAACCACTGATATTTGTACTGTTTCCGTAGTTCAGCCTTTTCTTGAATGTCATATAATTGGAATCATACAGTATATAGACTTGCAGATTGCCTTCTTTCACTTAATACTATGCACTTAAGATTCCTTCATGGTTTTTCATGACTTAAATACTCATTTTTGTCTGAATGCACCCCAGTTTATATTTCTATTCACCTACTGAAGGACATATTGGTTGCTTCCAAGTTTTGGCAATTATGAATGAAGCTGCCATAAACATGTATGTGCAAACTTTTGAATGGACATAAGTTTGCAACACATTTGAGCAATAAATGCCAAGTGTGACTGATGGATCATGTGAAAAGAGAATGTGTATTTTGTAAAAAATTGCCAGACTGTTTTCCAAAGAGGCTGTACTATTTTGCATTTCTACCAGCATTGAATGAGAGTCCCTGTTGCTTCATATCCTTACCAGCATTTGGTGGTGTTTGTATTTTGTTCTGGCCATTCTAATAGCATGTATTGTGCCTCCTTTTTGTTTTAACATGTGTTTTCCTGATGATGTATTATGTGGAGCATTCATTCATAAGCCTATTTACCATGTGTATAACTTCTTTGTTGTTGTTGATTCTCACCCGAGGATATTTTTCCATTAATTTTTAGGGCGAGTGGAAGAGAGAGGAAAAGACTGAGAGAAACATTGATGTGAGAGGAACACATCGATTGATTTCCTCCTACACAAGCCCAGACCAGGGCCCAGGTTGAGGAGGAGCCTGTAACCAAGGTATGTGCCCTTGACCAGAATCAAACCCTAGGACCATGTGGTCTGGAGGCTGAGGCTCTATCAACTAAGCCAGACCGGCTAGGGCCCATGTGTATAACTGCTTTAGTGAAGGGTTCAGTAAAGTCCTTTGCCTATATCTAATTGGGTTCTAATCAGGTTGCTCAATTTATTATTTTTCAGTTTTAAACATTTTTTGTAAATTTTGGATAACAGTATTTTACTGGATATGCCATTTGCAAATATTTTCTCCAGTGAGTATCTTTTGCAAAGCAGAAATTTTCAATTTTAAGGAAGTCCAGTTTATCAATTTTTTTTCATGGATTATTTCTTTTGTTTTATCTAAAAGGTCATTGCCATGCCCAAGGTCATCTAGATTTTTCCTATTTTATTTTCTGGAGTTTTATAGTGTTTTGTTTTACATTTATATTTGAAATATTTTGAGTTATATTTATGAAGAGTACAAGAACTGTATCTAGATTCACTATTTGCATGAATGCCCAGTTATTCCAGTGTGATGCATTGAAAAGACTGTCTTTTCTAATTGTAACTGATTATTCTCCTTTGTTAAAGATCAGTTATCTAAATTTTATGTGAATCTATGTAAATCATTTTTTAACATCTGGTATTTAACACTTCTTATCTTTTCTTGTAAATGGTACATTCCTGTCACATTGCCTAAAAATAGACATCTTTATTTTTCATATTACCATTCTTTTTTAAATAATATAATATTTTTTACTGATATTATTGGATAAATATTAGATTTGTTGGTTCAGGCATGCTGTTTTTATAGCTTCATCATATTATACAGCAACTTGTGACAGCTTGGATATTTATCAGATCATGAAGAAAGCTCAAATATTACTAATGTTCTATTCACTTATGCAATTTTCTTAATGACTGATATGTTGGGCACTATTCTAAGTTCAATAATATCTTTAGAAACTTATTGTATATTCAGATAGATATATAAGTACATATATACATTTATGTACTTATATAAGTACATATATACATTTATGTACTTATATAAGTACATATATATACAAATTCACTATCATATCATAGACTAACCAGTAGTTCTCTATGAAATATAAATTGTGTTCTGTAATTAATGTATTTTATAATGAAAATCAATTTTTATAATGAAAATATGTAGTGTTTCACACACAGAAATGATACAAAAAACACTAGTGCTGTTTTCCACAAGAACTACCACAGTTCAAGTTCCCGATTTCCTGGCTTCTCTCTGACCATTTTGTGATCAGAAAAGACGAGTGCAGGGGTTGTACCATCAGATGATTAGAGAAGAGGTCATGCTGTGAGGGGCCAGGAACAATAATTACAAGTAAGATAGAGGCAGAAAAGCCAAGCTAACAAAGGAACAAATAAAGCAATAAAAAGGGAGAAAGAAAGGAGAAATATTGAAATATAGCACTTCTTTATCAGTATCCTGCCTCAGAATTTTAATCTTTCACAACATTTTGTCACATTGCTTTCAGTATAATCTTTTTAAATAAATAAATATAAGAATAGCACGACCAATTTATATTATGAAATATTGATAAAAATATTATTTTTAATCATACCTGACTTTTAAGAGTATTGTTCCCACTTACCTGTCTAGACACATTTACTGTCATAGATCTTCACATTTTACATTACATCAATATTGAACTAGAGATTGCCTGAATATTACCTTTCTTGCAGCAGCCATCTCTAAATAGTCTTTTAATGATCTGGTTCAAATATGTCCTCTTCTTTCCTCTAAATAGTTAATGGCTTAATCTTTTCTCCAATATGTATTATACACATATTTTCATTATAGGAATTATCTTGGAGATTATATATATGAATATATATATATAAATTGTACTAGCAGCTCAGTGTATTACTTTGAATAGTTTTGGGCTCTATATAACAATTCTATGGAAGATATAATTTTTTCAAGAAATGCTGGGTTATAAGAATAATGATCAGAAAATCTTACCAAATTGCAAGTACACATAATTTGAATTTTTATAGTAGAGTTTAGATATTATAGTCAAAAGTTGCTAGCAAAAAATTCATCATTTTAACATGCTTTCAGACAGATAATTTTATTATCAGACTAAATATTTCTAGCCACCAAACTGTTCTGCCTATTGATAACATGAGTTTTTTTAAAAAGAAATATATGTGACGTGTAATAAATATCTCTGTATTTATGCTTTGTCAAATTCAAATTTTATGTAATTTGCCTCATACTTGAAAGTAAAACAGCTCCAAAGATATTTTGAGTACTTTAAAATTTTTATTTCCTTTCTCTATTAATCTATTTTGTTTTCCATGGCATGTTCTTGTTGAGACTTATGCTTCTCAATTCCAGGACTTTTTCCACATTGGGAAATAAAGTTGCATCACATTTCATGTTCTTTTACTCAGATTTCTGTATTAGCAGGTTTCTAAAAATTAAGCTGGTTCAGACTGTGGATTTCTGCTGACACAAAATGGCACTGTTGCAGAAGCAGAGCTAAACTAAATAAAAATCTGCTTGCTTGTGCACTAACAGCATTTCCTATAAGCTTATCCATAAAGATAATTTCAGAAGAAAGTATAGAAGTAAAACTTTTATCACAATGAACTAATGACAAGATTTTCTCCTTTTGTGGAGAAAATAAATACTCCCTATTTATAAATACTCCCTAAGGTCAGAGCTGGGTTTAGCAAAATTTGGGGAAAAAATCCAGATATTTCTGTTGTATCTTCTCATCCTTAATATCTTCTTTTCTTGCTACCTGGCCCCTTTTCTCCGTTGGATTTTACTTCTCTACCTGTACTCCCTTTGAACCTAGTTGTCCAGTTCTTTCCCACAGAAAGGGAACCAACTGATAAATCCTGACACCCTCCCTCCTTGTCACGTAGAATGATCCAAGCTCCAATTCTTCCACTATGGGAGCTGTGTCTAGTGTTATGTCTGACGGTCAGGAGAACCTAATGTATTAGGGGAAGTCGGAGTGAACATACTGGAGGCTTTACTTCGAACATGGGGTTTACAAAATCAAGGTTGAAGTGGCAGATCTTAGAAGGTTTCAGGAAATCAGTAATATCACAAATGCCACACAAAATTTAATGGAATTTTGCTGTAGATAATAACACTTACTCTACAGATAATGTCTGGGTTTCCTGATGTAATCTACAGAAAATTGTCAGCATGTACTTCAATCACATTTTTATGACATTCCTGGTGATAAATTTTGTGTTGCTGTAAGAACTGATTTTCTGTGATTGGTTCTCCATCCAAATAAATTTTAATATCAGGAGTAAATGTTTTGATTCACATCTCTTGCCTTCCTCACTGCAGTTTCTATTGTTGCAGTTTAGCATAAATGTGTAAAACTAAACAAACAAGCAAAATGTGTAACAGAGCTGGCCAGTATTGTTCAGTGGTTAGGGATCAATCGACCTATGAACCAGGAGGTCATGGTTTGATTCCCAGTCAGGGCATATGTCCGGGTTGCAGGCTCAATCCCCAGTGTAGGGCATGCAGGAGGCAGCCAATCAATGAGTCTCTCTCATTGTTGATGTTTCTGTCTCTCATTCCTTCTCCTTTCCTCTCTGAAATCAATACAAATATATTTTTAAAAATGTGAAACAGACTAAAGCTTTGGCTATATCCCAGGACCTGGGTTTTGTGGGCCTATCTATCTCTGTCTAATATATCTTTATGCCAATTCACATGCTTTAAGACGCTCTCACATTCAGTGTCACTTGCCTTCCTCCTTTCAAATGTTACCTGAGTACAATTTTAGTCTGTGTTTCTTCTTCTTCACCATTGTTTGTTTCTCATACCCGCTTGTTTCAAAAACAACACAAAACTCTAATCTATATTATGTTAGGCAAACAAATAAACCTCAAGCTTCTAGGAGTACTGATCCGATTTTGGAGATGCAGTGTTTATAATGTTGCTCCTCAGTCACTCCTTCAAGCACATTTTTAACAAAGGCACAAAATCCCTCCTCCCACCTCTGCACCCACAGTCATGCCTGGATGCTTGTTCATTATCTCAATTAGGCAGAGAAACAAAGGTCAAAATGGAGTCCCATTCAAAGCACACAGTGACACATTGGTAATAATACTCCCTCCTTTCATTTTTTTTTCCTTAGGCATATACACAGTGGAATACTACGCTGAGAACTCTTACCATTTGCAACAGCATGAATGGACCTGGAGAGAATTACACTAAGTGAAATAAGCCAATCTGAAAAAGATAAGTATCACATGACCTCATTCATTTATGGAATATAATGAACAACATAAACTGATGAACAAAAATAGATCCAGAGACATAGAAGCATGGAATAGACTGTCAAACCTCAGAGGAAGGGCAGGGGAGGGCTGGAAGGTGGGTAAGAGATCAACCAAAGGACTTGTAGACACGCATATAAGCATAACCAATGGACATAGCCAGGAGGGGGATGAGGTCTTGGGTTGGGGGGTAGGAGTGGGTGGGGAGAGGTTAATGGGGGTAAAAGGAGATATATGTAATACTTTCAACAATAAAGAATTTTTTAAAAAGTGTTTTTGCACAAATTATGCTCCGCTAAGAACTTATGTGATATAGAAAAAAATTCCACATGAAAACATTTTACTGACGATAGCTTTTGTATGTGTTAAATTTCAACTTAAATTATAATCATACCATTTTTTATTTTACCACATTTTAAAATACTATTTTTATCCAAACAATATTTTTATGGTCCACATGAAAAGATCCTGTCCAGTAGATCAAAACACATCAGTGTTTTTAAAAACTTTATATGGCTTCTAGCAAGACTGAGGCTAGGTTCTGATAAAGAATACTAAAAATGTATGAACAGTTTGAAAATCATTCAAAAATTATCTCTGCTACTTATTGAACACTTGAAGTCAATACAGAATTGCATATGGAAATCAGGCCAGATTAAAGAAGGCAGGAGGAGTCTGGAGAGCATAATGAGAGAAATCAGTAAATGAGCCTAGAGATTTCGAATGTGTGTATGACATAATTATCCTCCACACAGGCTACCTCATCAGCTGATGTGAAGACAGGGAGGATTTGGGGAGTTCTGAGAATCTGGCATCTCAGATGCGTCACATGCTGTTATTTCTTCTGCTTTGGGAACATCTAGGGAAGTTAACATATCCTTTGTCATTAACAAATGTGTGTCCCTCAAATGTGTCTTTCAGCATCTTTAAGTGAACCACACAGCTATCTCATTTTGATGCCGACCCACTGGCTCATCGCTAATACCTTTATAGCATCGCTGCTATTCATTTCTAGATAATGTGCAGAGATTTGAATCTCAGCCAAGGTGCGAGCTGCAACATGCCATATGCTAGGCCCAGCCTTCATACATAATACCATTGCAAGGCCAATGTGATCTCAAGTCATTAAAGAAAAAGTCCCCTTCACACAAATTGGTAAGAGACGGTAATTTACATGATAGCAAACTGATGTGAACAGAAAGCCCGTTTTTCTTTTCTTTTGAATTTTTAAACTTTTTATCTTTTTTAAAAAATTTAACTTTGCTATTGAAAGTATTACAGATTTCCCCTCTCCCCACCCCCCCCAAATTGATCCCCTCCCCCACACTCTTGTCCCTTCCCCAGGCTTCCCCTGCACTATTGTCTGTCCATGGGCTATTCATATATGCATATAAATTATTTGGTTAATCCCTCCCCAATCCCCCTCTTCCCTCTGAAATACATCAGTCTGTTGCATGCTTCTATGTCTCTGGATCTAATTCGTTAATTCAGTTTGTTCGTTAGATTACACATATGAGTGAGATCATGTGATACTTGTCTTTCTCTGACTGGCTTATTATAAATACTTACTAGAGGGCCAGTGCACAAAAATTTGTGCACTTGGGGGGGAGGGTCTCTCAGCCCAGCCTGTGCTCTCTCACAGTCGGGGACCCTTCGGAGAATGTCCAACTGATGGCTTAGGCCTGCTCTCCAGGGGATTGGGCCTAAGCTGGCAGTTAGACATCCCTCTGGCAGCCCTTAGGGATGTCCACTTGCTGGAGCAGGCCTAAGCTATTTGTCGGACATCCTTAGTGCTGCTGTGGAGGTGGGAGAGATTCCCATCACCGCTGCTGCACTGGCCAACCATGGGCCGGCTTCTGGCCTAGCAGTGGTCCCCCTGTGGAAGTGCACTGACCACCAGGGGGCAGCTCCTGCATTGAGCGTCTGCCCCCTGGTGGTCAGTACATGTCATAGCGACTGGTCATTCCTGGTTGTTTCACAGTTAGGGTCAATTTGCATATTACCCTTTTATTATATAGGATTTTGGTTTCTTACCAACACTTCTCTAGTGGGAGAAAAGATTAAAGAAGAAAAAAAATATTTAAAATTAAAATAAACTTTGAAAATCAATGTGTCTGACACCAGGGAGTTGCAAAAAGACTTGAAGTTATTTACTATGCCAGAAAATTTGAAATTATTTTAATTGTTGTCTCTGAGAGAGATTTTAGCTTATATTTCAGAAAATATTAAAACACTAGAGACTAAATAAAACTAATTAAGATATATCATTATAGGAAGTTGTTTTCAACAATGTTATTTACATAAAAATATTTAAAAATAACTAAACAGTTAATTTGTAAGCTATTTCTGTAATAATAACTTTGTGAAACACATAAATCTAGACTGTGAGAAACAGCTTTCTTTTCCATCTTTAGGATGGAAGTATTTTTAACTCAGTGTAATTAATTACTAGAAGTCAACAAACTGGTTAAGAGTAAAATCTTCTTTTACTACTTTCACTAGATAGTACATAAGAAATTTGCCCATTTGAATTATGTTGTTCAGTTGCATTTCATTAAGATAAATTAAAAAATCTTCATTTAAAGACCTCTAAATGGCAATACATGTGTATAAAATCAAATAAACCTAATAGGTCATTTACTGTCATCAACACACATTACAAAGTTACTAAAAAACCATAAATTTATTGTGTATTGGAAGATTATGTATGTACTATATTTGTCTATAATTTAATCTTACATGATATATTTGGGTCAGAAAATCATAAATAAGTAGATGCTGCTTCATTGCTAGAAAATGGAATGAGCTTCATTTGGCATATCATTTAATTTAATTATCTTTTTTAATATAACTTATTTTTAACTCAATTACCTCACAGTCTAAACAAATTATTATATTTGAGGGATGTTGTAGAGGAAACATAATTAGAGATTAAAATAATCTTTTTAATAGAAAATATGTATTTCATTAGATAGTACAGAAAATCATCAGGGGCTTAATATCCTAACAAAGATATATATGTATATATTACTTGTCAAAAATTATTTAATAGTAGTCTTTCTAAAAATTCCAGTCACAGTGACTGGAAATTCCAAATTAAGCATTAGTGTTCTGTTCAAAAAGAATATTTAAGATTGTGCCTCATCTATTGTGTGCTTAAAATAAAACATTAAAGTATTTTACTGTTTTTAGCATATATTATGTATTCTATAAGTATTTGTTTAATAGATTTAAAATAATTAAGTTCTATTCATATAATTCTTTTTTAATTTAAACTTTACTTGGAAAGATTAGATGCTGCAAAATGTAAATTTTTTTAAATTTGATATCTACATGTGACATGTGTGATGACTCATGAAAAAATTGAATTTTGTAAATATATGCTTTTAAATAAGAACTATTTTTTAACATTAATAATTTAAGCATCTGGTTTTGATGAGAGTGATGACATTTGCTGGATATTAAATAGGCAGAATGCAAACTTTCTAAGAATATATATTTCATTTTTATTTATATTTAGCAATAAATATAGATTTACAATCATAATATCCTACACTAAAGTTATGCACCTTGAGGTAATATTAAATTAATTTAAAACAAAATTACAACATAATTTCAAGAATGTTGAGATGGCATAAATCTGTTATAATTTCTCTGGGACACTAGGCTCCCTTGATATTCTTCAGTGGGTTTGGCAATATATAAATTAAGGTTATTTAGGCTCCCTAAAGCTAAAGAGCATCTTCTGGACCAGTTGCATTTTGATTTATCTCAGTGGAAGAGAGGGCTCACCACTTGAGCCTACAGAGCTTCCTCTAAGTATATAGCATATGGTTTGACTAAGTAATACATAGAAGACTTAAAACTACCTGTGAATTTTAAATTCCTTTCACACAGTTACTTGTAAGAACATGAAAGCTTTTTCTACCAGTACTTCATGCTTAAAATGTGAAACAAAGCTCAGAAAACATTGGAGACATAATTTTTCACCATATTGTCTCACAAAGCCTTAATATATTTTGCTATTCTCTGAGAAATGTTTACTTCCTGCCACTGCATTTAGTTCCCCAATACATTCTGACATATTCTCTAGCTGTCCTAAGAAGAATATCCACACATTTTTTTTTTAAAAAAAGTGTTAACTTAAGTAATAAGATGACAGGAAGTGCCGGGGTGCTTGTCCCAGCATCAAGAAGGGTTCAAGAATCTGGAGAAGGCCGTGCGTAGATTAAAGAGTCCAGAGATGACATAATTTTGAAAGGCATTTGGGGGTCAGAGGAGCTTAGCTAAATGAGCTAAGTTCTATGGTCTTAAGTCTAAGGCTCCTGGTCCCAGGACCCCATACTTTTTATTAACAAAACTTATCCTGAGGCGAGGCAGAGATATACACTTCAAAGGGTCAGGGTTTCAGTACAGAGTCCATTGTCAGACTGGGGGAATTAGCCTATGGCTGTTCAGGTGTTTGGCCAGTAGGAAGCAATAACATGTAGATTAAGATGCCCTTTAGCTGTCTGGCAGCCAAGAAATCACTTTAATGTATCCTTTTCAGGTTTGGGGAAATGCCCTCAGCCATTCCCAGATGCAGCCCTGCTGTCATGCTGGAATTGGTCTCTGGCAATGAAGTATTGGTTGAGGTTTTAATAATGGATAGTATATGCATATATGCATAACCCATGGACAGACTGTAGTGCAGGTAAGGCCTGGGGAGGGGGCTGAAGTGAGATGAAGGGAGACAATGTGGTAAAGAGGGACATCTGTAATGTTTTCAACAATAAACATGAATTTAAAAAATAAAATTAAAAAATGGATAGTGTGCAATATTGAAAATAACATCAATAACAATTTAAAACAAAATTCAAAGAAAGCTTGACTATTGGTATGCTCAGTTCCATAAATCCAGGTGTTACTAATGATTTTGGACTGTTTTGAAAATCTTGTGAAGGAGAGATTGCCAAGAATAGGAGGTGTGGGAAAGGAATGGGAAGGCAAACATTAAAATAAGGTTTTCTCCTAGAAGTAGAATTTTAATATTTGCCATAGGATGTTGTGTTTTGTCCCAGTTCCCCTCTTGGAGGATGGATGGAGGATAGACTTGCTCCTTTTGAAGGGAAAGACAAAATAATTTTGGTGTGGGTATTTGCAAGAAGAGAACACTTATATTGTGCCTTAGAGTATTGACTAACCATCAGACTTGATATCTGACTGGTGTAGGAAGTGTTTCAGGTAGAATTGGTAAATAAATGTTCGTCTAATAATACCTACTTGCTCATGTTCTGATTCTAAAAAAAAATATGAGTGTAAAGATATAGCCCTGCTAATGAGCCTCAGATATACAAGAAATCAAGAAATTCTGTTGGAAAGAACAACAGTAAATATAGGGGAAGACAGGAGTTAAACAAATTAAATGAAAATGGAGACAAAGCAGATAACTGTTGTAGGTATGTGTAAAATTAAGTTCACACCAGCCACACATTCTGTTGTTGATGACCAATAGAATGAGGACAGCACCCTTGCCACTATTTACTAGGCGCTCTTCATATTCTAACCTATTAAAAGCTTGCACCACCAACTCATATGGGACACATGGAGCTACATTTAATTCTACTTTTACCTTTTCCATTCTCTAATGCCAGAAGCATAAGACACCAAGGGAAGACAGGAAGAGTATGAAAAAACATATTACACAATTTGACCTCACTAAGACACTGAGGTGATGCCATTTCTCAGTGAATGAGGATGGCGCTTGAGTCAAATAAAATTGAAATGTTGAAACATATAGGTTTAAGTCTTACCAATAAGTATTTACTGAAATAATAAGTTGCTATTCAAGGAACTCATTACTCATAAAGAAAGTTGTTTTAATGTAATATATATGTTAAATTTAAACTAAATAATCCCATGTGTCAAAGTATCATTTTTAAAAAGTTAAAGAAAATGCCTCTCCTACAAATACAGACAGGGCATTACTCAGTTTTATTTGAATCATTAAAGAGGGAATTTGTAGGATATGAAACTCTTTAGAATATAATTGTATTTTATAGTCATTTAAAAAAAGTTTGCTAAGTTGGAAAACAAATTGATTAATGTCGCATGGACCAATATACCCTTTGTGGTCACCTTCTCTATCAACAGTAATCATTTACATCTCTCCTGATTTAAAAAACCTACATCTTAGCCTGTAACTTCAAGAGATCAGACTCTAACAACAAAGGTCACTACATAATACTAAAGGGATTGATCCAACAAGAGGATATAACCCTGGTAAACATATATGCACCCAATATAGGAGCTCCTAAGTATATAAAAATACTTCTAGCAGACTTTAATGGAGAGATCAACAACAATAGTAGGGGATTTTAACACCCTGCTGAATTCACTGGATAGATATTCCAGATAAAAACTCACCAGGAAACAGTGACTCTAAAGGATACACTGGATCAGATGGATTTAATTGACATTTATAGAACATTTCACCACAATGCAGCAGAATATGCATTCTTCTCAAGTGCACATGTATCACTCACAAAGATAGACCACATGTTAGGACACACAGCAAGTCTCTAAAAATTCAAGAAGATTGAAATCATATCAAGCATCTTCTCAGATCACAGTGGAATGAAATTAGAAATCAACTACAGTAAAAACACCCAAAAACATTCAAACACATGGAGGCTAAATAGCATGTTATTAAACAATGAATGGGTTACCAATGAGATCAAGAAAGAAGTAAAAAACTTCCTGGAAACAATTTAAAATGAACACACAACAACCCAAAAACTCTGGGACACAGCAAAAGCAATCCTAAGAGGGAAGTTCATAGCACTATAGACATACCTCAAAAAACAAACAAAAAAAATCAGCAATAAACTATTTAACCCTTCAACTTAAAGAACTAGAAAGAGAACAACCCAGAGTAAGTAGAAGAAAGGAAATAATAAAGATTAGAGCAGAAATAACATAGAAACAAAAACAAAATATATATATATATATATATAAATCAATGAAACCAGCAACTGGTTCTTTGAAAAAATAAATAAAATTGACAAACCATTAATCAAACTTATCAAGAAACAAAGAGAGAGGACCCAAATAAATAAAATGAGAAATAAAAGTGGAGAAGTAACCACTGACACCACAGAAATACAAAGGATTGTAAGAAAATACTATGAGCAACTATAGGCCAACAAGCTGGACAATGTGGATGAAATAGACAAATTCCTAGAAAAGTAAAATCTTCCCAAACTGAATCAGGAGGAATCAGAAAGCCTGAATAGGCCAATAACAACTGATGAAATAGAAGCAGTAATAATAAATAAATAAATAAATACTTCACAGAAAACAAAAGCCCAGGTCTGGACTGCTTCACAGGGGAGTTTTATCAAACATTCAAAGAACTAACACCTATACTCCTCAAACTATTTCAGAAAACACAGAGGAAAGAACACTTCCTAACTCTTTTTATGAGGCCAGCATTATCCTATTTCCAAAACAAGATACACTACAAAGAAAGAGAATTATAGGCCAATATCCATGATGAATATAGATGCTAAAATCCTCAATAAAATATTAGCAAATCGCATCCAGCAATATATTAAAAAGATCATACACCATGACCAAGTGGGAATTAGTCCAGGGATAAAAGGCTGGTACAATATTCCAAATCAATAAAGGTGATACATCACATATACATATTGAAAAACAAAAATCACATGATCATATCAATAGACTCAGGAAAAGCATTCCACAAAATCCAACACCCATTTTTGATAAAAACTCTCAGCAAAATGGGAATAGAGGGAGATATCTGATGTTAACTGAAGGCCATAATGACAAGCCTACAGCTAACATCATACTCAATGTGTAAAAACTAAAAACATTTCCCCTAAGAACAGGAATAAGGCAGGGATGTCCACTTTCACCCCTCTTACTCAACATAGTACTGGAAGTCCTAGCTACAGTGATCAGATATGAAGAAGAAATAAAAGGTATACAAATTGGAAAGGAGGAAGTAAAACTGTCATTATTCACAGATAACATGATATTATACATAGAAAACCCTAAAGACTCCACCAGGAAACTACTAGATTTAATAAATGAATTTGGCAATGTAGCAGGACACAAAATCAACACCCAAAAATCAATGGATTTTTCATACACCAATAATGAATTCTCAGAAAGAGAAACTAAGCAAATAATCCCATTTATCATTGCAACAAAAAAATTAAGATACTTAGGAATAAACTTAACCAAGGAGGCAAAAGACTTATACTCAGAAAACTACAGAATGTTGAAAAAAGAGATAGAAGAAGATATAAACAAGTGGAAGAATATACCATGTTCATGGATTGGTAGAATCAACATCATTAAAATGTCCATACTACCCAAGGCAGTCTACAGATTCCATGCAATCCCTATTAAAATACCAATAGCATATTTCACAGAGCTAGAACAAATACTCCAAAAATTTATATGGAATCAAAAAAGACTCTGAGTAGCTGCAGCAATTTTGAAAAAGAAAAACAAATTTGAAGGAATAACAATACCAGATTTCAAGTTATACTACAAAGCCACTGTAATCAAAATAGCCTGACACTGGCACAAGAACAGACATATAGATCAATGGAACAGAACAGAGAACCCAGAAATTGACCCAAAACATCACTCTGAATTAATATTTGACAAAGGAGGCAAGAGCATACAATGGAGTCGAGACAGTTTCTTCAATAAATGGTGTTGGGAAAATTGGACAGGTACATGCAAAAAAAAAATGGAACTGGTCCACCAATTTACACCATACACAAGAATAAACTCAAAATGAATAAAAGACTTAAATATAAGACCTGAAATCATAAAAATCCAAGAATAAACCATAGGCAGCAAAATCTCAGACATTTCTCTTAGCAACATGTTTACAGATACATCTCATAAGGCAAAGGAAACTAAGGACAAAATAAACAAATGGGACTACATAAAAATAAAAAGTTTCTGCACAGCAAAAGAAACCATCAACAAAACAAAAATAGAGCTCACTGAATAAGAGAACATATTTGGCAATGATACATCTGATAAAGGGTTAATATCCAAAATATAAAGGAACTCATACATAATAAAAAGGGAAGACAAACAATCCAATTAAAAATGGGCAAAGGACCTAAATAGACACTTCTCCAAAGAGGACATACAGATGGCGAAGAAACATCTGAAAATATGCTCAAAGTCACTAAGCATCCCAGAGACACAAACCAAAATAACAATGAGGTACCATCTCACACCTGTCAGAATGCCTGCCATCAACAAATCTACAAAGGATAAGTGCTGGCAAGGATGTGGAGAAAAGGGAAGCCTAGTACACTGCTAGTGAGAATGTGGACTGGTGCAGCCATTATGGAAAACAATATGGAGTTTCCTCAAAAAAATTAAATATTGATCTGCCATTTGACCCAGTGATCCCACTTCTAGGAATATATGCTAAGAAATCTGAAGCACCAATCAGAAAGAATGTATGCACCCCTATGTTCATAGCAGCATAATTTATAATAGCTAAGATCTGGAAACAGCCCAAGTTCCCATCATGAGTGGATAAAAATGCTGTGGTACATTCATACCGTGGAATACTATGCAGCAAACAAGAAGAATTCTTACCCTTTGATACAGCATGGAGGGACCTGGAGAATATCATGCTAAGTAAAATAAGTCAATGAGTGAAAGATGAGTATCACATGATTGCACTCATATGTGAAATCTAAGTAACAATATAAGCTGATAAACAGAATGGATCCAGAGACTAGAAGCATGGAACAAAGTGTGGAATCTCAGAGGGAAGGCAGGGGATGGTGAATGGGTGGAAGATAATCAACCAAAGATCTTGTATGCATATATGCATAATGCATGGAAATAGACAATAGGGTGCTGAAGGGCTGGGGCCGGGGAGGGGGGGCGGGGGAAAAAGGGGACATATGTAATACTTTCAACAGTAAAGAATTACGTTTTTCCAGAAAAAGATAAATAAAAAATAAAAGAATATAATAAAATAACAACATCTAAAAAAGAAAGAGAGAGAGAGAGAGGGAGAGAGAGAGATCGGACTCTAATCAACCAGTCAATAATAAATTAAGTGATATTTAGTCTGTTAGATTAGGGGCTATCGGTATGTGTGTGTGTTTGTATGTGTGTATGTATGTGGTGTGTAAAGCTATGTAATACATATTTTAAGTTTTATGCTACATATGGTCTCTGATGCAACTATACAACTCTATCATTGTAGTGCAAAAGTGACATAAAAACTACAAAAATAAAGGAACATAACTGTTTCAATACAATTTTATCATGAACACTAATATTTAAATTTCATATAATTTATAAGTGTCACAGCATACTCTTGATTTTTTTCAATACTGAAAAATGTATAACACAATCTTAGACTTTGGGTCATATAAAAACATGTGATTGGTCTGCATTGGCCCCAAACAATAATTTGTTGGCCCCTGTATTAGACAGCCTATGGCATTCAACAGACATGCAGTCATCCTTTTGGAAATCTACGTTTTCTTAATATATGACTATACATCATTGAGTTGATTTTTTCAACCTGATTTACCTATAAGTAAACGTTTTTTATTTTAAAACTAGAGGCCTGGTGCACGAAATTTGTGCACAGGTAGGGTCCCTAGGCCTGCCCTGTGATCAGGGCCTCCCTTTCCCAGCTGCCGGCTGCCGGCTGGGGCCTTCCTTCATTCCGTGCTGCTCCCTGGTAGTCAGTGCACATCATAGTGAGCAATTGAACTCCTGGTCTCCTGGTTGAACTCCCAAGGGACACTTTGCATATTAGCCTTTTATATAGAGAGACTAGAGGCCCAGTGCATGAAATTCGTGCATGGGGGGGGGGGAGGTGGGGAGGTCCCTCAGCCCGATCTGCACCCTCTGCAATTCAGGAGCCCTCAGGGGATGTGCTACTGATGGCTTGGGACCACTTCCCATGGTTCTCTGCACTCTGCGGGGCCTGCCTGCTCCACACCACGGGGATATGCAAGCAGGCCTTGCTGGGTGCTGCCTGTGGCCCCAGTTTCCTGCTCTCCAGTCGCAGTGGCAACCGCCCAGCAGACCCTGCTGGGTGCTGCCTGTGGGCCCCACTTGCCTACCTGCAGGTCGCCGCCGCCACCACCCAGCAGGCCCTGCTGGGTGCTGCCTGTGGGCCCCGCTTGCCTACCTGCAGGTCACCGCCACCGCCGCCCAGCAGGCCCTGCTGGGTTCTGTCTATGGCCCTGATTGCCTACCTGCAGGTCACCTCCACCGCTGCCCAGCAGGCCCTGCTGGGTGCTGTCTATGGCCCCGATTGCCTGCTCCCCAGTTGCTGCGGCAACTGCCCAGCAGGCCCTGCTGGGTGCTGTCTGCAGGTTGCTGCCACCACTGCCCAGCCGGCCCTGCTGGGTGCTGCCTGTGGGCCCCGATTGTCTGCTCCTTGGTCGCCGCCACCATCACCCAGCAGGCCCTGCTGGGTGTTGCCTGTGGGCCAGCTTTTCTGCTGGGCTCACGTTGCCCAGGTGACATCACCAGTGTCCTGCCTAGCCACTATGGAAGCAGCCATCTTTGTTGTGGAGTAACGGTTAATTTGCATATTACTTTTATTAGATAGGATTGTTTAAAGGTATTAGGCTTTAACCAGAAGACAATGGACCATAATGCACATTAAGAAATATTTTCCTAGCCATAGCTGGTTTGGCTCAGTGGATAGAGTATAGGCCTGTGGACTGAAGGGTCCTGGGTTCAATTCTGGTCAAGGGCGTATGCCAGGGTTGCGGGCTCAATCCCCATTGGGTGGCATGCAGAAGGCAGCCAATCAATGATTCTCTCATCATTGATGTTTCTATCTCTCCCTCTCTGAAATCAATTTAAAAAAAAAAAAGAAAGAAATGTTTTTTTAGTTTTACTCTTATGTAATCCTAGACAGGTGAGTCACTTGCATTTTTTAAAAAATTTTTTGGCCTCTTGTAGACCAAATATACTTGGGCTAAAGGATTTCCAAGATAATTCTTAAGTATATGAATATTTACTACACATAAATCTAAAACAAATAAAAATTACTTTGAATAATATTTTCTCTAAATTGATTTTTCACACTTGAAGAGAAATTTATATCAAGTGAGAATTATATTATCAACCTCAAACTCATGTCAATGTCATCTACATTTTATTCAGTTTAGTGTGTGAAGGGATTTGCATTTATAGTGACTTTATATGTTTAGCTCCATGCAAATTCAAATCAACAAGTATATGAGCCCTAGAAGCATTTAGAATACTAAGCAATATTGAGGGGGAAAAGTACAATAAAAATGAAGTTGTATGAAATATTGTCAATTGCCAATTTATTACAGGATTCTGAATGTTGAATCCACAGTAGGAAAGAAAAAGACATTCAGCCTAATGAACTATCCAAAATGTATTCTAGTTCTATAAAACTTTCAACAGCAAAATTATTTCAAAGGTGAGAGGCTAGATAATTAGAAATTGATATAAAATTATAAACACATTTTCTTTTAAACATGTTTGAGGCATGAAAATGGCTCTCATATCACACTCTACCATGTGAAACTATTTAGAATCATACATACTTCAAAGAAGAAAATAAATTTGAAGTTAAGGATAAATTTATTTCTTAATTGCAGAAATGATAAAAGTTAACCAGGTTGGTGGCAATAACACAGAAACATTAAGTGCTCTGATAGTTGAAAAGAGAATATTTCTGTTTTCATCACATGCTTCATAGAGAGCCCAACTGAATGTTGCAATTTGACTTCATGTAAGGGTTCTGCAGCTGTGGGCTTAGGGACAGAAAGGGAGTGACAAAGTTTACACATGAAGTTTGCTGTGCAAAAATATTTTTTCTCCCAATTACCTTTCTCATTTATCCTCATCTATGGAAGTAAGCAACTACTTAATTAAGTGAAAGTGACCCAAACGTCCCTAAAATGCAATGGCCTTCCTCTTTGTAGAAATATAAAATTCTTAATTTTAATTAGAGTATAGTTGGCATATAATATTATATTAGTGTCAGGTGTACAACATAGTGAAGTGATTCAATATTTATAGATCTTACAATGTGATCATGAATTTGTTGCATATATCAAAGAAATCTAAGAAAAATCATAAGTAGATTAAGAAAATGTTTAACACACATTTACATAAAAAGATTTGCACCCTGTAGGAATAATGGACACTTTCCTGATAATAGTATCTCTGTTAATTGCATTTTCACATTGTTTAAAAAACTGCAAGACACACATTCACTATGTGCCTGCCATTTTTCCCAATACTGTTCTACATAGAAACTTAATTTGTTTTGTTCCTTCTATAGCAAAGGAAGAGAGAAAGAGAGAGTTTACTATATCTAAATTGGGAGCATGATGTCAAATATTAGTAAACTAACATTATAAGATAGTTCAAGAGATAGAAAGAAGATAACATCATAGAAAATTTATTTTGTTATATTACAAAGTAAGCATTTTTTGTTACTTATAATTATTATATTGGGAGTAATTTATATTAAAATTCCTGGAGTATTGGTGAGCCCATGTCATGTAAATTAACCTACATTTTAATAATAAAACATATATTAAAGAGGGACAAATTTGAGTAAAATAATATTAACATTAATATTTATAGTTATAATTTTTCAGTTTAAAGTTTTTTGAGTGTTACAATTACAGAAGTATATGGCTTAAATTAAAAGGGCTGAAAATCACTATATTTTCTATTAATAAAGTAAAATTTTAAGCATTATAAGGAACTAACTGGTTACTATCATATTATAACAAAATATCAAAATAATGTTTAAAGTATATTTTAATATTTTTCCCTTATATTTTTATATCAATTCCTTTCATAGTAATATATCTGTAATAGTTCACCTTTTTCCATAGGTTTTATTCTTTTTAAAATATATTTTTATTTATTCTAGAGAGGAAGGGAGAGGAAGAGAGAGATAGAAACATCAATTATGAGAGAGAGTCACTGATCAGCTGCCTCATGCATATCTCACACTGGGGATCAAGCCTGCAACCCAGGCATAAGTCCTGTCCAGGAATTGAGCTGTGACCTCCTGGTTCATAGGTCAATGCTCAACCACAGAGACACACCAGCTGGACTGCCATAGGTTTTATACATGTTATATAGACCACGTGGTCATCAGGTGTCAATAAGAATTGCTTTTGTTTTCTCCTTATGGAGATATATTTATTTTTCTAATCTGTCTGTGTAAATTGAATTCAAATATATCTTAATTTTCACAAATTACTTATTAAGATTGACATATAGTGACAATAAGCAATAGAATATACCTGCATTTGAGCAATAGTTCTACTGATGTATTCATGACATTGGCAGAGTGCCTGTAAGAAACTTTGAAAGGTAATGCATGCTTTTTTGGTTAAATGTACTTACAAAAATCTACTTATACAAATGCATTGTGTATCAAATATATCCCAAGTTCTCTAGTGGTTTTAATGTGAACTTGTATTAGCATTGTTTTAACATGAACACCCCAATTTTGAAGAAATACATATATACATATATAGAGTAGGTCCTCGGGTTACATCAGAAATCCGTTCCTACAGCGCGATATAACATGATTTTTGCCGTAAGTCGGAACCCACCTACATAAGTACCTATGTCACTCACATGGAGCACATACACAGCAGTAATGAAGTGAAACAAAAAATTTTAAAAGAAAGATAACAATTTACACAGAATAAATAATTATTGTTTTAAAATGTAATACTGACAAATTTACAAATGTGAAATTGTTCTTTAGTTATTTAGGGGTTGGACTTGTTCTCTGAGTAGCTAGAGAATATGTAAAAATTCCTAGATTTTCCTTGCTATTTGATTCAGATTTAACTGTTAGATAACTGGAGTGGCATATTTTTGAATGACACAATCCTTTCTTATTCCTTTTTCTACTGTGGCAAAGTTCTCATTCTTTGAAAATATGTGGTGGGCAAAATAGTTTTACATTTGTTTGTATGGAAAAATAATACAATCCTATCTAATAAAAGGATAATATTGCAAATTAACCGTCACTCTGTCACAAAGATGGCGGTGTCCATAGCCACAAGATGGTGGCGCCCAGTCCCCTCAGCCCGCTGGAGTAACCCAGGCCTGTAAAAAGATAACAATTCCTGGTAAATAAATAATAAAAAACATAAAGCACATATGTACATATGTCAAAATGACGGAACTTTTTTTTTATAAATAAATGGGAGATGGCAACCTAAACACAAAATGACATATGTTGAGTCCGATGTAACCTGAGGACTGTCTATATACTAATGTAATATAAAATATACAATATAAATTATAAAAAGTAAATGTCCACAATTAATGTTCTAAAAAGAAATATACAGAAGAGTTCCATATTTTTCCCACATCCTTTGGAATACATTGTTTTTCCTCTCTTGCAGATCAATAATTTACAGCCCAGGGATGTGAATAAGATTTAGGAGGTGAGCTTCATGCTGTGTAGGTAATATATGCCAGAATCTTTGGGTCAATGGTAGAATATAATTTTTAAAAATAGGTTAGCCGAAACCAGTTTGGCTCAGTGGATAGAGCGTTGGCCTGCGGACTGAAAGGTCCCGGGTTCGATTCCAGTTAAGGGCATGTACCTGGGTTGCGGGCACATCCCCAGTAGGGGATGTGCAGGAGGCAGCTGATTGATGTTTCTCTCTCATCGATGTTTCTAACTCTCTATCTCTCTCCCTTCCTCTCTGTAAAAAATCAATAAAATATATTTAAAAAATAAATAAATAAAATAAAAATAGGTTAAAGAACACTGGTCTGAAGGAAGAAACTGGGAAAGTCTGAATCCTACAGATTTTCTTTTCTCCACTATACCAATAAAAGGGTAATATGCTAATTAGACCAGATGTCTTCCAGACGTCCTTCTGGACAAAGCCATAGTGGCAGGGGCTGAGGCAGAGGTGGTTAGGGGTGATCAGGCTGGCAGGGGAGGGCAGTTAGGGGGTGATCAGCCTGGCAGGGGAGGGCAGTTAGGGGGTGATCAGGCCGGCAGACAGAGGTAGTTATGGGTGATTAGGCCAGTAGGCAGAGGCAGTTAGGGGTGATCAGGCAGACAGGCAGGTGAGCAGTTAGGAGCCAGCAGTCCTGGATTGCGAGAGGGATGTCTGACTGCTGGTTTAGGCCCAATCCTGCAGTGTATTTAATAATCCTTTTCTCTGCAATATACAGGCTGGAGCAAAAGTGGGTTTATAGTTGTGAGTATGCAAAATAGTTTATTCTTATATTATTATTTATTAATTACTAGAGGCACGGTGAACAAAATTCGTGCATAGGGTATGGGTCTGTCAGTCCCACCTGTACCCTCTCCAATCTGAGAGCCCTCAGGGGAGGCCTCTCCAATCCTGCAGCCCTGATGGCTTATGCCCACTCCCCAGGGTTCTCTGCTCTCTGCTGGGCCTGGCCGCTCCGTGAATGCTGCCCAGAGGCTCTCCACAGCCCAGAGGCTCCCCGCGGCCAGGGCAGGATGCTTGCCTCATCACCGCGGAGACAACATAAGCAATCACCCCAGCCGCTCCACATGCGCACACGCTGCCCAGAGGCCCTCCGCATTCCGCCAGGCCACTCACGCTGCCCACTCTCAGCGGCTGCCCCCCCCCAACCCCAGGCCTGGGGTACTCCAGCGGGCTGAGGGGACTGGGCACCACCATCTTGTGGCTATGGACACTGCCATCTTTGTGACAGAGTGACGGTTAATTTGCAACATTACCCTTTTATTAGATAGGATTGTATTATTTTTCCATACAAACAAATGTAAAACTATTTTGCCCACCACATATTTTCAAAGAATGAGAACTTTGCCACAGTAGAAAAAGGAATAAGAAAGGATTGTGTCATTCAAAAATATGCCACTCCAGTTATCTAACAGTTAAATCTGAATCAAATAGCAAGGAAAATCTAGGAATTTTTACATATTCTCTAGCTACTCAGAGAACAAGTCCAACCCCTAAAATAACTAAAGAACATTTTCACATTTGTAAATTTGTCAGTATTACATTTTAAAACAATAATTATTATTCTGTGTATTGATTTGTCTGTTAGCTGACATTCTTGGTAGTGGTATGTGGTTTCTTCATAAACAATACAATAATGTACAAGCAGCAGAAGACATGAGAGATAAAAATATATTGTTATAAACAGCCAAGAGAGAAAAGTATTTTATCTGCACTACCATGATGATGCTATTACAACAGGGAAAAAAACAATAAATTTTAGAAATTAATCGTGGTACTCCAATATTTAGTGATTTCAAATCATTCCTTAAAACTAAATTGATTTTATTTTCCAAGTGCATGTGCTCTGGGCATCTCAACAAATAAAATGTAAGCTGGTAAGACTGATTTAAATGTTGATATTGATTGATTAAAACACCAATGAGCAACTTTAATCATTAGTATATAGCTAATGACTTCCATCTCTGCCTAGGCTCACTGGTTAAATAATCGTAGAAATGAAAAAGCAACATGTATAAGATAACTGAACTATTTGATCTTCCATCAAAATCACAGGTTGTCCCTTTATAGGGTGTCTGTACACAAAACAGAAAAAGTAAATTCTGTCAAGTAAATTTGTATTTATCAAGGCTATCTTTACTCTCGTAGGTAAAACACAGATTCACTTAATGACCTACAATAACACATTGCTCATTTATTTTCATTCAGGCTAAGAGGCTACATGTTTTCATTAACATAAAGCTCCTCTCACCTCCTATTTATATATAACATGCCCACAGGGGTATAAAAAGTGGGTTGCAACAACACCTAACTCATTCTTGAGGGGATGAATCATTCATTAATTTTCTAAGCTGTAGAGCTCAAAGCATACTTTCTCTTTTCAAATTTTGGAAAGTAGGTCTGAAAGTCCTGTGGGGTTTCCTTTACTCTTCTAGGTCAAGCATCAGATTCTTTTACATAGAATGAATGTCACTTCAGAAAATTGATTGTGAAATAGGACTTTATATCTTTTAGAAACGTCAGGCTTTAGTTTAATAGATATTTCCAACCCTGTCCTCTTACTTGCTCAGTAATATGAACATCATAACAATTAACTAATCAAGGGAACCAAAGAGATTTTTTTCTTTAGTAGTAAAAGTTTCCCTGATACAGAGAACAAACTGATAGTTGCCAGTGGGAAGAGTGTAGAAGGATGAGTAAAAAGGGTGAATGGGGATAGAAATACAAACTTCTAGTTATAAAATATATAAGTCTTGGGGATATAATGTCCAACATAGAGAAAATAGTCAATATCTCAATAACTTTTCCTGGTGACAGACGGTTACTAGATTTCTTGTGATGATCACATTGTGATGTATGTAAATGTCAAATCATTTTTTGCTGTACAAGTGAAACTAATATAATATTGTATGTCAGATATATTTCAATAATAAATTTTAAAAGTTCCCCTGTGAGATGGAAAAGAAACTGAATATTTTAATTAGAAATAGTTTATTTAAGTTTTTCCTTAGTGCACTCACAATCTATTATTTAGCCAGACAAAAGACTGAAGAGGAAAAATAATTGTGTTGAATAATCCCTTGACTGCAAGTAATAAACTGCTCCAAGTTGGTCACTGAGTAATTTATTTTATAAATATAAATCATTTGCAAATTTGAAAGAACATTAATAAAGATCAAAGATAGGCCTGCAGTGGGGCTGTAATCAGGTGGTGGAGGGCAATGGGGGGGGAGGGCAAGAGGGACATCTGTAATACTCTCAACAATAAAGACTTAAAAAAAGAACCTGAAAAAGAAGATTAAAGTACATTTATGTTCTATTATTTTAATGATAATTTGGGAGAATAAACATAACATTCATTTTTATACCAATATAATTTAGTATATAATAGAGACCATTTGTATATAATCCTAATGGCTTTATGGCCCCCATATTGCATGAGACCTAGAAAAGATAATCTGAAATTCCTAGTCCTGTGGCCTAGCATATTATAAAGCACTTTAAGTTTTCGCCCTAACCGGTTTGGCTCAATGGATAGAGTGTCAGCCTGTGGACTCAAGGGTCCTGGGTTCAATTCTGGTCAAGGGCAGGTACCTTGGTTGTGGGCACATACCCAGTAGGGAGTGTGCAGGAGGCAGCTGATCAATGTTTCTCTCTCATTGATGTTTCTAACTCTCTATCCCTCTCCCTTCCTCTCTGTAAAAAACCAATAAAATATATTTTAAAGCACTCCAAGTTTTCTATGAATTTCCCAAGACTTGAATTTTTATTGCTTCCTTTGTAGCATAAATCAATACTTATCATTTATAAGACTACTAGAGGCCTGTTGCATGAAAAGATTCGTGCAATAGGCCTTCCCTTCCCCTGGCTGCTGGCACTGGTTTTCCTCTGGGCACCTGGGAACAAGGCCTTCACTCCAGCTGGAGCCGCCTTCAAGCCTCGCTGCCCCGCCTGGCCAGGTAGCACATGGGAAACCCGGGCGGGCCAGTGGATCGCTGCTGCCCCGCCTGGCCGCCCTGGGTCAGGTCACACATGGGACGCCCGCTGCCCCGGGTCATAGATAGCAGGCCCGGATGGCAGCAGGGCAGGCGGGATGGCGCTGTCCAGCCCCACCACCCTGGGTGGCAAATAGCAGGCCCGGATGGCAGTGGGGCAGGTGGGATGCCGCTCTCCCACCCTGCCTGCAGTATGAAAATTAGCCGCCATCTTTGTTGGTGGTTAATTTGCATATCATGCTGATAAGCCAATGGGAGGTGTAGCCAAGGTACGGTCAATTACCATGTTTGTCTATTATTAGATAAGAAGATTTCCCAGGACACCAAAGATTCAGTTGAGATACTAATAGGGAGCCTCAACATTTTTCCTCTTTTATCCTTTGTAGTAAAGCAGATTACCAGGTAGTATTTGAACAATAACCCAATGCACAATCTGCTACCCTCCTTTCTCTTCAGCACATGGATTAGATAAGTGGATGGTGCCACTTTTGCATTTGAAACAATCCAAACACCTGGGCCAGGCACTAACCTACAAATATCAGCCTTGTTTCTCCTTACAAAGATGCTATTATGGAAGTGCTGCCTATAGCAGTTTATTAAAAATTATGTTTTTAAAATACTCCACTCTATAACTGCAGATATTGACACAGCTCAAGGTGAGACTTATGAAATGTATTACATACATGAATGTGGCCTGGGGTATTTATTGCTTTTCTTAATAAAAATTGCAAAAAAATAAAGTCATACAGGAGGCAGGAGGAAGTACTGAAATGGTAAAAGATTGCTGATTTTACAAGTTGAAATGTTTATAAGATAGTGGTTTAGTAAATTCTGTAATTGAACTTTTAAAATTATTGGAAACACTGGTTGTTATAGATATCTGGTGTTATGCTACTAAAATTTGTTATTCTGAATTTACCACAATTTATTAATTATGTTGGCACACTTTAGCCATATTTTCAGCCAAAAAATTTGGCAAATACTTCTGAATTTTATGACTTTTGTTGACAGTAAATATTTAACTATTGTTCAAATTTAAAAACAACTGTAGAAAACATTGTTTAGCAATAGTTTCATTCATATATTCACATACCTAACAGAAAAGGAAAAACATATTTGAGAATACATTTAAGTAGTATAAATATTTTCTAAATAGTTTTACATTATTTTCAAGAATATATTTAAAAAATTATTTTCACAATGCAAAAAAATGACTGAAATTTTAGTTTAGAGTTGATATTAAATGTATAACATAACTGAACTATTTGATTTTTCTAATTTTTAAAGTTGATTTTATTGGAGTGACTGATTAATAAAATTATGTAGGTTCCAAGTGTATGCTTCTATAATGCATCAACTGCATATTATATTGTGTGTTCACACCCCAAGGAGTCTCCTTCCATCACCATTTATTCTCTGTTTACCCTCTCCTACCTCCCCCAAACTCCTTACCCTCTGGTACTGTGTCTGTCTATGAGTTTTTATGTTTTTTTTTCCCTTAATCTCTCCACCTTTTTAACCCAGCTCCCCAACCACCTCCCCTCCTTAAAACACTTATTATTTGTTGATTTATTGATTATAGCCATTCTGACAGGCGTGAGGAGATATCTCATTATTTAAAGAGGACCTACAGATGGCCAATAGACATATGAAAAGATGCTCAATGTCACTAATCATCAGAGAAATGTAAATTGATTTTCTAATTTTTTATATGAACACTAGAGGCCCGGTGTATAAAATTCATGCATGGGTAGGGTCCCTAGGCCTGGCCAGCGACCAGGGCCAATCTGTAGGGTGACTGGCGGGGTGATTGGGGGGCCCCCCACTCGCACCCACCTTGGCCTGGTGCTGCCCGTTCACCTGCTCCACCATTCCAGCATGGTCCCGTGCTCCTCAGGAGCCTCCACTGCCACCCACTGCCAGTGTCACATTGCCGATGCCCACCATGTTCCATGCTGCCCCCTGGTGGTCAGCGCACATGTAACTCCCTGTAGGTCAAACTCCTGCCCATGGGGACAATTTGCATATTAGCCTTTTATTATATAGGATGCTGTGATTATGGATTTCTATATGAGAAAATTTACAAGGTAAGAATTTATTTGTTTTAGGAAAAATATACATTCTGCCTGCCCACTGAAAGTAATATACAGTTAAGGACATGCAACTACTTGAATTCTCAAACATTACTGATGGGCAGCCACTCTGAAAAATGGTATTGCAATTTTAAATATATATATATATATATATATATATATATATATATATATATATATATATATTACCATATGACCCAGCAATTTCACTCCTAAATATTCACTCAAGAAAAATGAAAATTTGCATTCATATAAAAATATTTATTTTTAATCACCAGAAATAGTAAACAAATAAATAAAACCCAATTGCTTTTATAACTTTGATATACCCATATAATGGAGTAATACTCAAAAATAAACAACAAAAAGCTTTTCAAAAGTATCCTTTAGTCTCAAGTGAATTTTGCTAAATGGAAGATTCCAGACTCAGAAGTCTACAAAGTGAATTATTCCATTTATATGACATTTTGAAGAACCCAAATTATTGTGACCGAAAGCAGATAAGTATTTTCCAGTGTCTGGGGAGAAGAAATAGCTACAAAAGCACACAAAGAAAGTTTAGTGATAATAGAACTGATCTTCATCTTGATTGTGGTTACAAGGCCACATGAGTATGTCAAAACTCATAAAACTATCCAACAAAAAATCAGTTTTACTTTAAGTAAATTGTACTTCAATGAAAAAAAGGAAGTTACAAAAAGAAAACAGTAGGATGAGATAGGAAAGAATTCTTTTTTTAACTGAGAATAGGGAATTGAAGAATCCTACAAGTTTATGAAAAAGAAAAATTACATTTTGAACATTTGAAAATCTTTTGATTTAAAATTCTTTAATATTCCTTCAAATTAATCAAACATTAACCATATTTAAAAATACTATGCTTATGGGACACAAATCACATTTTATCAAAAAATGTGTAAGTCATATAGTATAACAAGATCAATTGTGGGGTTTTTAGTGTTTGTTTTTTATGGTCCAAGGTATTTTTTAGCCTAGGGTACTAGTTCCATGGCTACAGTACATTAATATGTAAATAGAAGTAATTTATGCAACTACCTTTTTTAAAAAAATATATACATATTTTATTGATTTTTTACAGAGAGGAAGGGAGAGAGATAGATAGTTAGAAACATTGATGGGAGAGAAACATCGATCAACTGCCTCCTGCACATCTCCCACTGGGGATGTGCCCACAACCCAGGTACATGCCCTTGACTGCAGTCGAACCTGGGACCCTTCAGTCCGCAGGCCGGTGCTCTATCCACTGAGCCAAACCGGTTTCGGCTGCAACTACCTTTTTATTTATCCATTAATAAAAAATACTTTGTGCACTTTTGTACCCTGTCCATATTATAAAATCTGGAATTGAAATTTATTTTCTCAAAAATGATGTCAGGCCACTGCATAGAGGCAAACTATTGTATATATGAGATATATTTATGGATGTGTATATGTGATATATATACTAGAGGCGCAATTAACAAAATTCATGCAAGGGGCTCGGCCCTTGCAGCCCAGGCTGAGTCATGGCAGCCCCACGGCCCTGCCCACTGGTCATTCTGTAAGGTTGTTCCGGAAGTTTGTTCCAGAAGGTCGTTCCACCATCCAGTCTAATTAGCATATTAGCTCTTTATTATATAGGAGATATATATATATATATATATATATATATATATATATATATATATATGTGTGTGTGTGTGTTTATATGTATATATGTGTGTATATACATACATAAGTATATCCATACATACATACATAACATTGGATACTGTAAGAAATAAGGTGAGCCCCCAAATTCAGGGGGTCCTGGTAGAACACAAACATACTTGGGAGCCAGGCAGCAAGGCAATATCTTTACTCCTGCAGGAGGGGCACAGCACATGGTCTGGGAGCACATGCACACTGAGCGGGCAGTACTCTCGGCTTTTTAATCTTGATGCACATGATCTGCCCCTTACTCTTGATTGGAGCTCAGGCACACAGTCTTTAGTGATTGGCTAATTCAAAGGGAGGGGTTGGCTTTTGCCTTTTCAAGATTGTGGCCCCCAGGGGAGCTGCAAGTCATGTGGCCAACATGGCAGCTGCCAATCACACAGTCCAAAATGGCGGCTGTCTAAACTGTTCTTTGACAGAAAAAATGACTTGTTTATTCTCACAATTCCCCCCCTTTTTTATCTAAGCTTTTTTCTTTAAACTTGGCTAATATTTATTGACTTTCATGCTCTACAGTGTCTAGGAGGAAACTATTTTGCTATTTGGTCCATGTGGTTTCAGTTAACCTTTGGATAATACATGGGATGACGTAACATCCCATCACTGTAACTCCTGATCAGAGAGGTGAATGTGGACACCATCGCTCCCTTACACTTTCAAACCATTGCTCTAGGGCAGTGATGGCAAACCTTTTGAGCTCAGCATGTCAGCATTTTGAAAAACCCTAACTTAACTCTGGTGCCTTGTCACATATAAAAATTTTTTGATCTTTGCAACCATAGTAAAACAAATATTTATATTTTTGATATTTATTTTATATATTTAAACTAGAGGCCCGGTGCACAAAAATTTGTGCACTCGGGGGGAGGGAGGGGGGTCCCCCAGCTTGGCCTGTGCCCTCTCGCAGTCTGAGACCCCTTGGGAGATAACGACCTGTTGGCTTAGGCCTGCTCCCGGGTGGCAGAGGGCAGGCCCAATCCCTAGGTGCAGCCCCTGGTTGGGCTCAGAGCAGGGCCGAATGGGGAGTTGAGGCGCTGCCCCCTGTCATGCACAGAGCAGGGCGGATCGGGAGGTTGCGATGCCACCCTCAGTCATGCTCAGGGTAGGGCCGATTGGGGGGTTGGGGCACCGGCCCCTGTCACACTCAAGGCAGGGTTGATGGGGAGGTTGCAGCGCCACCCCCTGTCACGCACAGAGCAGGGCCGATCAGGGGGTTGGGGCGCTGCCCCCTGTCACTCACAGAGCAGGGCCGATCAGGGGGTTGGGGCGCTGCCCTCTGTCACTCACAGAGCAGGGCCCATCAGGGGGGTTGGGGCTCCGTACCCTGTCACACACAGAGCAGGGCCGATCAGGGGGTTGAGGAGCTCCCCCCTGTCACTCACAGAGTAGGGCCGATAGGGGAGCTGGGGCACCGCCCCCCTGTCACACACAGAGCAGGGCGGATCAGGGGGTTGGGGTGCTGCACCCTGTCACACTCAGGGCAGGGCCAATGGGAAGGTTATGGCTCTACCCTGTCACAGACAGAGCAAGGCCCCTTGGAGGGGGGTTGGGGCACCACCCTCTATCACCCACAGAGCAGGGCCAATCAGGCGGTTGGGGCGCCACCACTGTCACACTCAGGGCAGGGCCCGTGGGGGAGGGGGGTTGGGCGCTGCACCCTGTCACACACAGAGCTGGGCCGATCAGGGTGTTGGGGAGCCTTCCCCTGTCACGAACAGAGCAGGGCGGATAGAGAGGTTGTGGCCCTGCCCCCTGTCACACACAGAGCCGCAGGGCCATCAGGGGATTGGGGAGCTCCCCCCTATCAGGCACAGAGCAGGGCTGATCAGGGGGTTTGGGCGCTGCCCCCTGTCACGCTGATCCCGGTGCCGGGAGCC
The DNA here is from genome assembly GCF_000147115.1 of Myotis lucifugus. NCBI lineage: Eukaryota > Metazoa > Chordata > Mammalia > Chiroptera > Vespertilionidae > Myotis > Myotis lucifugus. The sequence goes on along the minus strand of NW_005871402.1, from coordinate 707,205 downwards.
TCGCTGCTCCACTGATCCCGGTGCTGGGAGGCATATTACCCTTTCACTATATAGGATAGAGGCCTGGTGCACGGGTGGGGGCTGGCTGGTTTGCCCTGAAGGGTGTCCTGGATCAGGGTGGGGGTCCCCACTGGGGTGCCTGGCCAGGCTGGCTGAGGGGCTGAGGGCTGTTTTCCGGAAGCGGGTGACTGAAGCTCCCAACCACTCCTTGTTTTCTTTTTTTTTTTATTCTGGGCCAGCTTTAGCTCTGAGGCCTCGCTGCTGAAAACATTGATACAATGTTGCGGTCCGGCTGGCTGAATGAAAGCCGGTTTCTGGGGTTTTGTTTAGCTTCTTATTTGCAACATAGTACATAGTTGCTTAGAGTTGCAGCTGAGAGGCCGGCAGCGGCAGGTGGGGAACTTTGGAGTCTGCAGTCACTGGAGCAAGCAAGCCTCCCTGCTCGCTTCAGTGCATGGCTGCCGGCCGCCATCTTGGCTGACAGCTAATTTGCATAAGGATATGCTGATTAGCCAATGGGAAGGGTAGCGGTCGTACGCTAATTACCGTGTTTCTCTTTTATTAGTGTAGATGCCATTTAACAAAGAAAAATCAACCAAAAAAATGAGTTCGCATGTCACCTCTGACACGTGTGTCATAGGTTCGCCATCACTGCTCTAGGGAATCAGAGTAAGGTCACTCGATCCCATGTTCCAGCTCACTCGTCACTAAAGCTGCCGATGCCTTAGGGCCTCAGTGATGGTCTGTCTGCTGTGTTGTCAGGAATGAATATACAACATTACACATATTCCTCCTTTTTCTGCCAGAATCATATCCAAGGCCAACCTGTTCTCCCAGGTCATCCTGCTGGTGGCATCTAGCTGTTCAGCTCTCTCTTTAACTGCATCTCGAGTATATTTAACAAGCTTTTGCTGGTTCTAGTAAATATAATTAACCCACCACTTTCTTGTTCACAGTGGCTACCAGCACAGGACAGACTCAAAGCCTGCGGCAATCTGATTTCTAGCCTTAAACTCCTTGGCACTCCTCCTGGAACCCCAATGGAATCTGTGTACATATGGGAATCAAAGGAGCCCCTCTGGACTCTCTCTCCTCTTCCTAGTCTGTCTGTCCATTGAAAAACGTTTATGATGTGCCAACGTGAAAGGGACAGCCAATTGTATCAGAGCGCAAGTTCCACTCCATTTGCTGGGCAAGGCCACAAGTCAGGGTCCCCCATGACACCCAAACATCAGCACGGGTTACCAACAGTGCAGCATGATGGGCTTCTAAGGATAGTTAGCCATTTATGCATCCAGATAAATTTCTCATAAACTCCGAGCACGGTTCCCCCCCCCCCACCTTGAGAGGCAGGAGGTATAGTTTACATCAGAGGACAGGGCCAGATCATTTTGGGGTCTTGTTCTTTACCTCTGTTGGGTTGGAACAACAGGGAGAGAGTCGTACAGGAAGCATTGCCTCAGGCGATTTCCTCCTGGTACAAGGCAAGTACGCATTCCATCTCGTTACTGTCTGAGGTCCATCTGAATGGTAATGGGAACACTTGGGCCTCTAGCCTTCCTGCCGCACAAGCGTAACAGTCGCTTTTATTTAGGGCGCGTACAGAATATTTAATACATTCCACCCAGGCATTCATTCCCTTATATCATACTTCTATTTGCATGGTGGTGGCAGTGGCCTAGGGGATCTTGTCCTGTGTCATCTATTCCTAAATCTAGACCTAGCCAATCTTTTGACCTAAAGGCTGAAATATCCAAAACATTTGAGTTACCTATAACCAATAACTTAACTGGGTAAGCATGATTCAGATTGTATACATTTCTTGGGCCACATTGTAAGCCTCTGCAATTTGCCAGATCCCTAAAGCAAATAGAACTCAGTACATGATGGTTATTAAGACAGCTCACAGTTTTTAGCGTCAATTTCAAGGGGATATGTCCTGGTATGGCTATTCAAGTTGAGGTGTGTCTGCCCTTAACTCGTGTGTGATGGGTCCAACCTCGCTCTGCAGTCCGAACAGTAGTCTCTGTGGTAAGCAAGACAGGTAGGGTCCTTCCCGGGAGGGTTCAAACTTGCTTCACTTCCAAATCTTGATTAGAACAAACGTAGTCTCCCAATCGATGGCGATGAACCGGAAACTCAAGAGGGCCTTGGGTCAGGAGGCCTTCTAATCTGAGAGAAATTAAAGTAGAAGAGATACCCAGTACATCATTCTTAAGAAATTGGCCCCTAGTCTCCATTGTAGGAAGATCTTGAGGCATTCCAGGACCTATTGGAGTCACCTACATCCGATTCTAGGTAAAAAAAAAATACCACTTTTCTTAAAATTCAAACCCTAGGAAGGTTGTCAAAGCCATCCTACCAAAAGATTATATAGCATTCAAAGTTAAACACAAACCTAAGCTAGTAAAACTTCAGTCCCAAAATTAAGATATTTTTTAAGCAATTAAGTATCTGATTAAAATATCACAATATATAATTATTCCAATAATTTATACAACTTTTGCTTCCTAGGCAAATACAGGAAAAACCTTTTCCCTTTTAACAGAAAACTTTTTCCCTGGAAAAGGTCTAAACAAATTCTGTATTAGCCTACTTTAGATTCATCTACCTATAGTTTCCCTTTAAGATTTCACAATCCTTTTATAGTTTTTATAAATATTTCATTCATTTAGTTTTAGAACAATTTAATTTACTAATTATTTCAATAATGCACCTCCATACCTCATGCTTTCTATTACCAAAACTATATAATTTCTTTTCCATTAGCTAGAATTTTTAACTCTTAGAAACCTTAAATTTTAGGTGGCAAGTTAATTACTTAGCATTTCTCAGATTAGTAATACATTCACATTTTTATTTAATTAATAGATTCAAATCTATCCTCTAGATTCTCCATACAAGGCAAACTCAGATTAATTAATGTTTCAGTATCCTGTTATTTAAAGATACCTAGGTGTTTATCATTTAACCCAGCAATGCTCCAAAGCCTTTAATTTATCAAAGACTTTGGAAAATTATGTATAGGCATATGAGGCTGGAGAAAAGGTCAGGAGGAGGAGAGAGCAGGCCCTGCAGCCTGTTCCCAGATCTCTAGCTGCTTGGATTCAAAACTGCCACATTTTTCCTTAGTGATAACATGCTAAGGTGAGGGTGATATTGAGCTCAGCTTCTGATAGCAGCTAGATGTTAAGTAAAGAAACTGTTTTGGGGGAAGGGGGTGAGAATGTGGCTTTGGGATCTAAAGGCTCAGTGAGGGGTCCCTTCCTTTTTTTCTGTGACCCATATGCTCCCTTTCCCAAATAGCCATACCTGACCTTCAAATAATTCCCCCTTCTTTTCCGGAGAATAGTATTCCCAAGCTAGACATTAACTCGGGTCTATGTACACAATTGTGGGCCCAAAAATGGGTCTAGCTGGTCAGCTAAGCCACATGGGTCTTCCGGCAGAGGTTTTAATTCTTATTTATTTATTTATTTATTTATTTATTTATTTATTTATTTATTTATTTTTATACTGCTCCAACTCCTTCTGTAACCTAGAAAAGCTGGTTCCTGATAGTGCAGAGGCCTCAGGGCCAGTTGGAGCCTTATTGGGACAGCTCTCCTCCCGAGGAGGAGGCTGGGATTGTAAATCACCACCTAAATGTTCCTTCAGATTGTCCCCCAGTCACATAGGGAGTGGAAGGCAGGACAAGGGATCTCCCTTCTCTGCCTGCCCTTGTTCTCTTTAAGGCTTCTCTACTTTTACAGGTAGAAGGACAACTGGCCCCTTTCCCCAACAGAGAGCATAATAAATCTCCTCTTGAGTGACTGGGCTTCTTACTATTAACACTAGAGGACCAGAGCAAGAATTCATGCACGGGTGGGGTCCCTAAGCCTGGCCAGCGATTGGGGCCAATTGGGACCGGCTGGCCAGGGGGAGGGACCCCAGGAGGTTGGCCAACCAATCGCGGTTGGCTGTGGAAGCACACTGACCATCAGGGGACAGCTCCTGCATTAAGCATCTGCCCTCTGGTGGTCAGTACATCGTCATAGCGACTGGTCGACCAGTCATTCGTGCTTAGGCTTTTATATATATACTAGAGGCCCGGTGCATGAAATTCATGCAGTCAGGGGGTCCCTCAGCCCGGCCTGTGCCCTCTCGCAGTCCAGGAGCCCTTGGGGGATGTCCACCTGCCAGCTTAGGTCCACCTAGGGGTCCTTAGTACTGCCTCGGAGGTGGGAGAGGCTCCCGACACCTCCGCTGCGCTAGCCAGCCGTGAGCCCAGCTTCTGGCTGAGCTGCATTCCCCCTGTGGGAGCACACTGACCACTACCGGGAAGCTTCTGCATTGACTGTATGCCCCCTGGTGTTTAATGCACGTCACAGCAACTGGTTGTTCCACCATTGGTTGATTTGCATATTAGCCTTTTATTATATAGGATAGATATTTATAATTATTACTGAAAAGCTTTATCATAAATCCTTCATTTTAGTTACATCTATTTATCATATCTTAACAACTTTGAGATTTTAAAGCCAATTATTACCTTAAGCATTTTCCTTCTCAATTTTGTAAGAGGAATATCTCAATGTGAAAGTACTGTTTTATTTTTCTTTATAAAAACAGGAGTGCTGCCCTAACCGGTTTGGCTCAGTGGATAGAGCATCAGCCTACGGATTCAAGGGTCCCAGGTTCGATTCCGGTCAAGGGCATGTACCTTGGCTGCGGGCACATCCCCAGTGGGTGGTATGTAGGAGGCAGCTGATCGATGTTTCTTGCTCATTGATGTTTCTAACTCTCTATCCTCTCCCTTCCTCTCTGTAAAAAATCAATAAAAATATATTTTAAAAAAACAAACAAACAAAAAAACAGGAGTGCCCCCACTTCACTGCTAGACGGTACTTCTGCAGACCTGTTTCTTCCAGTGTTAAGGGGAAAAACAGAACATTGGGGACTAGTTATGGTTATGGGAAATATTAATTATGCTGTTAATCATGATTGACCTTTCTGTTCAAAGAAAGGACATACTAACATGGCTGGGAGTCCCATGCCCCCAGGACCTGGGAGTCAACCTTGGAATGTGGTCCATCCTCATTCAAGAACTGCCCATTATCATGAAAGCATTAATCTTTTTGCCCAAACCAGCCTGTATAGCTCACTTCCCCATGCCTGTAATCCCTACTTCCCCATGTAATCTTTGTCCTTATATTCATAAACCAGGAAAGAGCAAACTAAAGTCCCTAAAAGATAGAAAACCAACATTACATTAGACACACAGACAGAAATCTCACCAGCTAAGTTTCTGGTGGCTAACACCCTGAGAGGGAGAACAGGAAGAGTCCCCAAGATCAAAAATTCTTGGCAGCTGCTGGGATTTTCCTGTAGTTTCTGTCACATGTTCAGCCTCACCACACAAAATTGAACTTCCCCAAAGCGGGACTTGCCTCATCTTTAAAAAAATTAAACAAACAACAAAGAGACATAAAACATCAACAGAAAAACTCCTATACAGGCATGTGCAACACACTAAAAATTTACACCACAGAATTCCCTGCATTAAGAACCCCTAAAGCAGTGCAATGACTTCTGTCCCTGGTTGGGGAACTTCTCCTCCCAAGAATCTCAGCATTCTCCCAATAGACTATTTAGGGGGTCTGTATTCCCTAGGCCTAGAATTTCTGTTTCCCAGCCTAAGCAGGTCCTTTGTAACTATGTACTCAACCCCCCATGTTGGGGATTTCTCATACTTCCTGAGATCTGCTTCATCCCTCTCTGGCTGCTTCCCTTGCAGAAGAACGAAACCACAGATCAGAACTCCACACTCCCTTTATGTCCAAAACACATCCCAGTCACGTATACCCTACCTCCGAGGATACCCAATCACCAAAGTAGTACTCAGTCCAATTTCCCACCTTGGCTCATGCATGAAGTTACCTGATTGCCGCAGGTCTTGCTTGGGCCCTTCCTGCATTGCTGGCTGACTCTCAATCCCGAGCTCATAGTCAGCCTGGAGTAATGGCTATCCCTCCTCACTGAGGCCACCAAAACTTGGCAGTGGGGTGCACCTCCTCAGGAGAGGGGTCCAATTTCTCCGTGACGTCAAATGGAATCACAGACATGCCCCCAAATTGTAAGAAATAAGGTGAGCCCCCAAATTCAGGGGTTCTGGTAGAACACAAAGTATACTCAGAAGCCAGGCAGCAAGGCAATATCTTTACTCCTGCAGGAGGGTGCGCAGCACATGATCTGGGAGCACATGCACACAGAGCAGGCAGTCTGCTTGGCTTTTTAATCCTGATGCATGTGACCTGTCCCTCACTCTTGACTGGAGCTCAGGCTCACAGTCTTTTGTGATTGGCTAATTTGAAGGGAGGGGTTGGCCTTTGCCATTTCAAAATGGTGGCCACCAGGGGAGCTGCAAGCCATGCAGCCAACATGGTGGCTGCGAAGTTACGCAGTCCAAAATGGTGGCTGTCTAAACTGTTCTTTGACAGAAAAGGTGACTTGTTTATTCTCACAATACTACTCTTCTTTCTCATTTAACATATTTTTTCAAATAATAGAATGCATTTATAATATACTTTTACATTTTCTTAATTAGAAATCCACTTGTCAAAACTATTAAAATAGAACATTTCTTATATATTACTAGAGGCCCAGTGCACGAATTTCATGCACTGGGGTGGGGGTCCCTCCGCTTGGCCTGAGCCCCCTTGCAGTCAGAACCCCTTGCTCCTTATCATCCACCTACTCACTGCTCCTTACCGCTCAGCTTGTTGCTCCTTCGTGCTGCTGTGCAGGCGGGAGAGGCTCCCGCCACCGCTGCTGCACTTGCCAGCAGTGAGCCTGCCTTGTGGCTGAGCAGCGCTCCCCCAATAGGAATGCATTGACCACCAGGGGACAGCTCCTGCATTGAGCATCTGCCCCCTAGTGGTCAGTGCACATCATAGTGACCGGTTGTTCTGGTAGTTCTGCTGTAACAGTCGATTAGGCTTTTATTATATAGACTAGAGGCTCAGTGCACAAAAATTTGTGCACTGGCAGCGGGAGGGGGGGTGTCCCTCAGCCCCACTTGTGCCCTCTCACAGTCTGGGACCCCTCGGGAGATAACGACTTGCTGGCTTAGGCCTGCTCCCGGGTGGCAGAGGGCAGGCCCAATCCCTAGGTGCAGCCCCTGGTCAGGCTCAGAGCAGGGCCGATTGGGGAGTTGGAGCGCCGCCCCCTGTCATGAACAGAGCAGGGCGGATCAGGAGGTTGCGATGCCACCCTCAGTCATGCTCAGGATAGGGCCGATTGGGGGGTTGGGGCACCGCCTCCTGTCACACTCAAGGCAGGGTCGATGGGGAGGTTGCGGCACCACCCCCTGTCACGCACAGAGCAGGGCCCATCATGGGGGTTGGGGCTCCGTACCCTGTCACACACAGAGCAGGGCCGATCAGGGGGTTGGGGCACATTCCCCTGTCACGAACAGAGCAGGGCAGATAGGGAGGTTGTGGCCCTGCCCCCTGTCACACACAGAGCCTCAGGGCGATCAGGGGGTTTGGGCGCTGCCCCCTGTCACACTGCTCCAGGGGCCAGGAGGCCTCGCTGCTCCGCTGATCCCAGTGCTGGGAGGCATATTACCCTTTTAATATATAGGATAGAGGCCTGGTGCACAGGTGGGGGCTGGCTGGTTTGCCCTGAAGGGTGTCCTGGATCAGGGTGGGGGTCCCACTTGGGTGCCTAGCCAGCCTGAATGAGGGGATGATGGCTGTTTGCAGCTGGTCACACCCCCTTCAGGGTGGGGGTCCCCACTGGGGTGCCTGGCCAGCCTGGATGAGGGGATGATGGCTGTTTGTAGCTGGTCACACCCCCTTCAGGGTGGCGGTCCCCACTGGGGTGCCTGGCCAGTCTGGGTGAGGGGCTGAGGGCCGTTTTCAGACTGGAGGGCGACTGAAGCTCCCAACCTCTCCTTTTTTCTTTTTCTTTTTTTTATTCTGGGATTTATTTAACTTCTATGGCTGTCACTGGAGCTGAGAGCCGGCTCCAGCTTGAGGCCTCTGCTGCTGAAATCAGGGATCTGAGTTTGTTTGGGTTCTATAATTGTAACATTGTTTCGGTCCTGCTCGCTCCAGCTCTGACAGCTGAAAGTAGGTTTCTGGGGTTTTGTTTAGCTTCTATATTTGTAACATTGTTTCTTAGAGTGCAAGCTCAGAGGCTGGCAAGGCAGGCAGGGAACGTTGGCTTCCTCCGTCACTGGAGCAAGCAAGCCTCCTGTTCGCTTCAAGCTGCATGGCTGCCGGCCGCCATCTTGGTTGGCAGTTAATTTGCATATTGCCCTGATTAGCCAATGGGAAGGGTAGCGGAGGTACGGCTAATTACCATGTTTCTCTATTATTAGATAGGATAGTACCGTGGACTGACTAAGGGAACAGATGCCTTGGAATTTTTCATACTATCAAGTGAAGAATTTAAAGTAATCTAAAAATAACTCCCAGATAACTCTTCTTCATTTATTGAAGATGTCAAATTTAAACCAGTCTTTTAATCCACACAAGCTTATATTATTATCTTTGGTAAAGTTAATAGGCACATAAATGACCCATCCAAATTTTGTATTTGCCAATTTCTTGCGCTCCTAATTGTTTCTTCTTCACACCCCTTGATCCCTTCCTTCCCCACTATTCCATCCTCAGATGTTTTAAGAAAGAAATTGAGTACTTATGAAGCTAAGGTATCCTGGAACCCAAGGAGTCTCAAGGTCATATGTCCTTTTGAACATAGAGAAGAATTTTGGGAAAAGAAATAAATCATGGCTTTGTCTGGATATACACGTCCAAGTCACCACTTTGTTTGGTCCCTTGGGTAGAAAGGGGCACCAACATTAAACTGGTATTTATACAAGGTTCTCAGTGGAGAAAAGAAGTTTACAATTTGAGTGTGAGCTTATAAGCTAATTCAATGTACTGTTTTTATTTCTTGTGCACATGAATATATAGTAGGAGTTAATGTGTTATATGCTAATACTTCTTGGCCCCATAAGTGACAGAGGGAATTGTCCCGATTGGGAATAAAAAGAAGTGCTAGGATATTTGGGCCTTACAACACCAATGACACCTTCAAGATACAAGTCTCCATTATTAATGATTTTGCTGGAAACTCTGGAAAATGAAGGCAGGCTTCTCCTAGAGATATCTTACAAGGTTTAAATTTCTGATATAGGTACACTGATTTTTAAAAGCCATTATATTAGCTTGCTAATGGGCTCTGATGAATTTGAATGCCTAACCCATGGAGGCTAACTCTCTGTTCTGATATTTCCATTATGGGTGAATCAACTCAAACTCAATGACAAATAAAATGGGGAGGGGCCAATAAGTCTTGCTGTTAAAAATAAATGCCCTGTCTGAAGGACCAGCCAGCCTGTTCCCAGTGGTGTCTAGACTATACATGAGAAAGTAAACAAACTTCAAGCTAGTGTTTGGGAGAATCCTTGTCCCTGACTTTGCCATCTACAGCAAAGCTGGTTGCTCATTGAGATCTTCATGTCACTGATATATATTCCCTTGGGTGCCAGATCTTGGTCTAGAGATGATTCCACCAAGCTGAAACCAGATGGCATCCATTGAATTGATATGACTATTCAAACTCAGTGCCAGCTGAGCAGAACTAAAAATGGGTGTAAATGCTCTGCTTGTTGGGCAGAACTCAAAAATTATCATTGCTCTGGTCAATATTCCTTGATGAATCTTGTTTAATTTTACTAATTCTTGGGTTGTTAAACCAATGGCCTTATCTCCCACTTGGAAAACTACAGATTAGCATATTAAAGACACTCTTGCTTGGGGCTACACACTGGGGAGGCAAATCGCAGCTGTTGATCTAATCAGTGTGGTCACTCATGTAGATGCCTGGTACAGGCTCATTCTCTGATGAGGCCATCTGGAATCTAGCTGCTGATTGAGCCTGTACACAGCAGATTACAAGCATTTCTTCCTGGATTCATCATCATACCAGATTTGGCAAGGTATCCACCATGATAGAATGAACAAAAAATAAAGGACTTTATGTTTCTCATGCAGAGGCTACAGCTGCATGAAAGTCTTATGACTCATGCCGAATTTGAATTTTTTGTCTTATAGCAAAGGCCAGAACATACAGGGTATGGAACCTATCTGCTCCTGACATTGACTCTTTCAACCAGTGTCAGGGTCATCAATGATGTTATACTGCTGTTGATACATGTTCAAGTAATCAAGCTGTTATTACAGTCCAATCAGCTGATTCTGCTCACATACTTGTGGCACTTGAAGCTAACCTGTGTTATGTTTTCAGCTTTCTAGACAGTCTTCGGTCTTTTAATAGTGTACCTTTTATAACAAACATCACCCAGAACTGGGCTGAAAGTCAAGGTACTCGATTGGCCTTCCATGCTTCCTATCTTCTTCATGCTTCTGATATTGTTGACTTTTAAAAATTTCCTCCTGAAAAATTGACTCAGAAGTTTCCTGACTATATTTCTGTAACCTCCTCCTGGCCCGCAAGTAGTTTGGTTAGAATATAGCTCTCTCAAGAAAGGGATCACTTTTTCTTGGCCAATTCCCAGGTAGTAATCATGATTCCATGGGTGTGGATTTACATAGACCTATTTTTAAAATGTGAGATTTAACTGTTTCTTGGTATGATGCTTCTTTAGTTTTCTATCTGTAACTCAATGCCATATGAATGATACATCTTCTGGTTGACAGTCTGGTCATAAAGAATCATAGATTCATGCCTAATTTTTGTTTGCAGATACTATGGTCCTCTTGTTGGAATGACACGACCCTAGATGAAAAGGAAATGACTACTGGGTAGAGTATACTGCTTGGTGAATCACCCAAGGTGGCTCACAAATTCACATAGACCAAGATAGGGATATAATATTTTTCTGTAAATTTTATCAAAATGTCCTGCTGCTTCAAACATTTAATGCTTTTGGGTGGAAAAAAAAATCTCTCTTTGAGTAGGGTCTGATTATGATAGTAGTGAATGTTTAGCTACCAGAATAGAAAATGCTGATGTGTAGTGCCGAAGGGAGAACAATACACAAAATACCTAAGATAAATAGGGGCAGTGAGGATATTAATGATATTTGTATTTTTCAGAAAAATACTTGGAGGTTTTGCATGTAGGAAAATGCACTGGTTTATTGGTAACACTGCCTATCTGTCCCACAGACTGGTGTAAGTCTCACTTGGAAAGCCTCAGCATTTATAAAAATGTCTTTCTTTCCAAGGGCACCATTTCACCCCAGATAGGACTTATTGTGTGGAAGCCAAGTAGTAACTAAATTGACTCCTTCTCAAATAAGGACTTGCCCTTTAGAAGTGATTACAAGAGAATTACATGTTTTTGTTTTTTAAAAAAATCCACTAGTAGATCCTATACCCCACAGAACAACTACCCTTACTTACAGAAACTTTATGGAAGAATAAATGACTAATTTATGCACAAACTGTGGGCAATAGTCTTTATGAAGGGAGTCATCCAATTACACTGTGTTTCAAAATTTGTTTCTGACTTTAGCTTATATTAGACATGAAGAAATTTGAATGACCTTGGTTAAAAACCAGAAACAGAAACGTATGCCTCGTAGCACCATGACAACTATGGCCAAAGCAAAAAGTTTGTCATATTGAAAGAAAAGGCTGAGCCCAAATATGGTGTTAAATTTATTACTAATTCTAGGTGGTTTAAATGATTCAAGAATCATTATTCATTACATAATAATATGAAAGTAAGTGGTGAGACTGTGAGTGCTGGTGTGAAGGTAGCTGAACACTTTTTGGAAACTTTAGGTAAATTGATTGTGAAGGAAAATTTCTTACCAGAGCAATACTTAATATGGGTGAAAACTCCCAATTCTGGAAACAGATGCCTGAAAGGACTTTCCTTCATAAGGAGGCCCAAGTCAATGTCAAGTTTTAAGGCTTATAAAGACCGATAACATTCTTGCATGGGGGAAATGCTTTATTCAGGCTACAGATTGAAATCCTTTGTGATCTGGCACAGTAAGCAGCCCAGGGCCTTTACACATACCCAGGACCTCTTCCAAGATGCCCACCTATGCCAGCAAAATGGAGAACTGTTCATACCTATCAATATTTTCTTTATTGTTAATAGTGCTCCAGACATCCTCCTTCTGTTGATGAACTTTATCCCATATCAAAGTGGAGCTTCTCCCTTCAAACACCACCTCTTTGTTCTTATCAATGGATTAGGAGTTATAGTAAATTTTAAGGCCTACTATTTGAGGAGACCCTTTGCTCAGGCTATTGCTGAAACTGAGAAAAAACAATGAGAAGGCTCTGATACAATTTTGGATGGGTTACATCTCTAACTGCATCAAGAACCCTTCTTGGGCTTGACGTGATGTCACCAGGGAGTGTATGAATGGCATCAGGAAGAAGACACTCCAGAGGTTCATCCATGACTTCAAAGGATTTGCTAAGAATAAGGAGGTTTCAAAAACAAATAAGGTTGTGGTTGACATGGCAAACAACTTTAACTTGGATGTGGATGGGGACATTATTGAATAGCTCCTTGAGGTGGTTCCTGAGGAATTAACTAGTGAGGACTTGTTGGAATTGGAACAGAAGAAGAGGCAAAAGAAAAGGAAATGGCAGAAGAAAAAAAGAAGAACCCCCAAGAAAGTTCACAGTGAAGGGTTTAGCAGATATTTTTGCAAACTTCAACAAGCTCATTAAAAAGTTTAAAAACATGGACCCCACCACCAAAAGGTTTTTCATAATAGAGAGGAATGTTCATGGTGTGTTTCTGCTTACAAACAAATCTAAGATGAAAAAAAGAAACAAACCAAGAAAACCTCCATGCACATAATTATTAAAAGTGTGACACCTTCTAAAGAGGTATTTCAGAAAAAGGAATAGCTATCATAGGAGATGATAACTCCATGCATCTCATTGCCCCTGGAAACGTTTCAGTGGGACAAGATGTGGAGATGGATGACAGAGATATTGGTAACCCTGACCCTGTGTAGGTCTACACTAATGTGGGTTGTGTCTTACTTTATATAAAAAAAATGTTTAAAAAGTAAAAATAAAATAAAAACTAGAAAAAATGTATAGACTTATTTTATGAAAAGAAAGAAAATATTTTGTACAGCTGTACAATGTGTTTGTGTCTTAAGCTGTGTTATTACAAAGGAGTCAAAAAGTTAAAAACATTCAGTTTCTAAAGTAAAAATAGTTATGTAGCTAGTTAATTTTTATTGAAGAAAAATACTTTTTAAATTTTTTTTAAATATATTTTATTGATTTTATATATTTACAGAGAGGAAGGGAGAGAGACAGAGAGTTAGAAACATCAATGAGAGAGGGAATCGAACCTGGGACCTTTCAGTCCACAGGCCGACGCTCTATCCACTGAGCCAAACCGGTTTCGGCTACTTTTTAATTTTAGTGCAGCCTACATGTAGAATGGTTCTGGTTTACAGCGGTATACAGTAATAGCCTAGGCTGTCACCACATTCTCTCACCACTCACTGACTCCTCAGAGCAACTCCCAGTCCCGCAAACTTCATTCATAGTAAGTGCCCTATACAAGACTGATTTTTTATCTTTTATACCATATTTTTATCATACCTGTCCTGTGTTAAGATATGTTTAGATATATAAATATTGACCATTGTTTTACTATTGCCCATACTATTCAGTATGGTAACATGCTGTGCAGGTTTATAGCCTAGGAGCAGTAGGCTAAGTGTAAAGTTGATGACTGACTATATCATCTAGATTTCTGTAAGTGCACTCTATGATAGAAACCCCTTGAAACATTTCTCAGAATGTACCCCCATTTCTCAGAACTTATCCTCGTTGTTAAGGCACTTGTGACTGTACTTCAAAAGAGATATAATTAATGTGTGCCCTGAACTCATAAGAAATTAAGGAAGGAAAAAAGCTAAACTGAAACACATTAGCATGCACTAACCTGGATGAAATATAAAACTACTTAATGGGAAAAGCACTGAAAAAAATCAAAAGAACAGGGCAAATTGATAATTCCACAAAGATAGGCCAATATGATTTGTAAATAGAAAAAAAAATTAGTAATCAATGCTAAACATAGTGTTACATTATGAATTAATTCAGAAGAAATGCCTCTAGAATTCACAGACCCAGGATAAAGGACAGAGGCTTTTACTAAAGCAAAATGAGACCATGCCTTCATTATTTTTTATTCTTGAGTATACATTTTTTAGTATCTCTCTTCATATTATATCCATTAAGTAGGCCTCAATGTATTACCTTTGTTAAATTCCTTCTAAAAAATTCTAAGAAATTCAGATTTATATAAAGTCTGTTTTAACCCAAGCTTATTTAATGTGTAATTTGTTACTTAAACTTTACTGAATAGGATTTAATTTAACTATTATACATCTCAGAAATAAAAAACCAAAAAAGTATTTATTTGTTCCAGAAATATTGTATAATGTACCTTTGAGACTACAGTTATAAATTTAAATATCAAGTCTAAAATTACATTACAGAGGTTGATTAAAATAATATTCAAATAGAAAATATATTCTATTGGGAAAAAACAAAAATGTTAATAATTATTCTTTTTAAGTAGAAAGAAAGAAAGAGATTTCAAGTGGGAAGCAGGAATCAAAAGTAACTCAAAAAAAAATAAAAGTAGAACGTATTTTATAGACCTAGAGAAACAAATATAAGAACAAGGCAAAATAGATGATCAGGAAATGAAGATATGAAGGGAAAAGGAAAAAATAGATCTATAGAAATAAAAAGAAAATGCAAATAAATGTGAAAATCCAAGAGATGATGGCAACAATGACACCAGCAAAGATAAATGGTTATATTAAAATTTTAAATGTTTTATACAAATGAGACAAATTGCAGTTCAAAATTATCTCTGATTAAAACTACTAAAATTGCCCAGCTGGTGTGGCTCAGTGATTGAGTGTCAACCTATGAACCAGTAGGTCATGGTTCAATTCCAAGTAAGGGCATAGGCCCAGATTGTGGGCTCAACCCCAGTGTGGAGCATGCAAGAGGCAGCCAATCAACGATTCTCATCATTTATGTTTCTATTTCTCCCCAAGTCCCTTTATCTCTGAAATCAATAGTTTGTTTTTTTTTGAACTACTGAAATTGCTTTGAGAGAGACTGCTAGGGACTATTACACCTAAGCATGCTGTTTTCTTGAACTTCTTTCCAACTCTTTTTTTCTTGAAAATATTTTTAATGTGCTCTAAAATGTTTGGACAAAAATGTCAACTGAGTGACAAATATAATATTTTTTATCCTCACCTGAGGATGTGTTTATTGATTTTAGAGAGAGGATGGGAGAAAGAGAAAGATAGTGAGAGAGAGAAACATCGACCTATTACCTCCCATAAGTGCACCAACCGTGGATCAAGCCTGCAACCTGGGTATGTGCCCTTACTGGGAATCAAACCTACAATATTTTGGTGTATGGGACGATGCTACAACCAACTGAGCCACTTGGCCAGGGCACAAATATATTCTTCATTACTATAATTGGAGAAAATCTTTCCAACATTCTTCTAAATGATCAGTTAATTAATTAAAACCAAAATCATTTTTAATCACATATACACACTGAAGCATCATAGTGACAAGGAGGACTTTGCAATAAAGAACATTTTGAGATGTTGAAGTGTTGGCTACTCTCAGTCTTACATGTAAGATAAAGGTAAGAGCAGAAAGGGGGAAAAGCTGTTCTTCCTGTGGTTCAGCATACTGTCTAATATTCAAAGTTAATTTTAAAAAAAACTTATGATTGTGATCCTTGCAAGACTGTGAAATTTGAATGATCTGTCCTATATTGTAATTAGCAGGAGTCCTAGATGGATTCTTTCTTTTTGGCCTACTGTTTTTCTTGCCATACTCAGATGAAATGTGCTTTGGTTGACTTTCATTTATGTGATTGCCCTGGTTGTATGGAATCACAGTCATGCTTCTTCCCTAAGTGATGCAAATATATAGAGTCAATGCATTTTAAGTAGTGCACCATCCCCTTCCTTCCTCCTTCCTTGCTGGGTGGTCTTTGTATGCCTTAGTTTGGAAAGTGATAGTGGTACAATCTCTTAGGGAATGTATTTTATAGAATTCTTCCAGGAGAAGTCATGATAAGAATTTTGAACTCTGAAAAAAAGAAAAAAAGAAAAGGTCAAGATAATTGTGACAAGTTAACATCTGACTTCCTTTAGAATAGAATCGATTACCTTAAATTACTTTACATAGAATCAGTCCTACATTCACAAGGCAAAAAATAAACTTTCCACATAGCTTAGGAATTTACTCTGGTAAGTGGTTGAGGCCCTGCCTTATTTGGGGGCAGTGGAAACAAAATACTAGAAATTAGAATATCTAAATTCTTAATGAAAAGGTCCTGAGTAGATTTCGCTTTGTTTAGGAGACCACCTTAATAGATTTGTAACTTTAGGTATTCCAAGAAATAGTTGAGACTTAGGGAACAAACTGAAACTCTTTTAGACATGAAATTAATGAGAGTTCAAGATAATGCATAAAGAGCCTAGCCCCTTTGACTCAGTGGATAGAGCATCGGCTTGTGGACCAAAGGGTCCCGGGTTTGATTCCAGTCAAGGGCAGGTACCTCGGTTGCAGACTCCTCCCTCTCCTGGGCCCTGGTAAGAGCATGTGCAGGAGCCGAAACCGGTTTGGCTCAGTGGATAGAGCGTCAGCCTGTGGACTCAAGGGTCCCGGGTTTGATTCCGGTCAAGGGAAAGTACCTTGGTTGTGGGCACATCCCCAGTGGGGAGTGTGCAGGAGGCAGCTGATCGATGTTTCTCTCTCATCAATGTTTCTAACTATCTATCTCTCTCCCTTCCTCTCTGTAAAAAATCAATAAAATATATTTTTTTTAAAAAAGTGCATGTGCAGGAGGCAACCAATTGATGTGTTTCTCTCACATGGATATTTCTCTGTCTTTTCCTTTCTCTTCCACTCTCTCTAAAATCAGTGGAAAAATATCCTTGCGTGAGGATTTAAAAAAAAAAAAGATAATACATAAAGAGAGGAAAAGGAAAAACTTTTGAGAGATATTTGAGGCAGGGTGGAGGGAAGAGAGACAAAGTCAGTAAGACACAAGTAACAAGAACTGATGCAGACGTAAGAGGTGCACAGCTAGTTGGAAGGACTTCATGTTGAGAACTTTCAAGACACGGATATGTAATATTCAATTTAAGTTGGAGCATGTACTATGCAATGTATTAATCCTCTAATGTTTCTCTAAACAGGAATAACAAACATAAATTGCTTTCATTGATTAAATAAAGAAGAAAAAGGAAAGAGGTAAAACTCTTTGGGAAGATGATGCATTTATAAGATGTAAGAATCAAACATAAATGTACAATTTTGGAAACAAGGCATGAAACAAAATAGATCGGGGAGAAACATAGATTTTCTAGGCTCTCTGTCACTAACAGGATGTTCTGAAAAGGCTGAAGATATTGTCCTTAAATATTAATAAAATAGTGACAATACTATATTGAAGGACTCAGGTAATATGGATTACAATGAAAGTTTAAAATTTAAACTAACAAGGTGAATATAAATTTGAAAATTTCTCTTGCAATACTATTCATTTTTAGTGGTTATTTATACTTATCTGATTTGTGTTGGTTGATATATTGTCTGTTTTGCAGTATTATTTAATCCTCATGGATCTTTTTCCCATTGACCTCAACATGACTCCCAGACATAAAATGTAGATTTGTGGCAAGATAGAAATAATAACGTAATAATTTTAGAAATAACTATTCAATGTTTTTTTATAAATAATTAATTCTAGTTTACCTCACACATCTGGTGAGGCTCAGGTATTGCATAAGTGCATTAATGATGTAATTAATAGTCTTTTATTTCGGGGTAATACTTTGTCATTTCTCTAGGCAATACTGTGTTTATCTCAATTCCTAGGAAATCTTACTGCTATCACATGTGAGGAGGCTACTCTATCATTTATTAGAATGAAGAGACTGTTTAAAAATAATCTTTCTTAAAAGTTCTATTTTTCCATGAAATTCATTAGTAATTATTTCTCTCTGAATTGAATACTGTGACAAGGCTGAAGCTTGAGAATACCTAGTGCAAAATGTTATCACCTTTATCCTACAAGAGTAGTGAGATTATAGAGGGGAAAATCCTTTAGCCTTTGTGAAATATTCTTGCATGACTTTTGACAATGCAAATTTCATTCCACCTTTAACCCTCTCTACACACACACAAGCACTATGCTATATAAGAGGAATAATGTAACAGGGAAACAAATAATGGAGGACATTGGTATTTAAATTTCTTTCTAATTTTGCAGAACAAAAATTTCTTTATAATTTTATAGATGGTATCTAAGTATCTGCAGGCATCATTCAGGTTTAGTCAAGAAACAGAAGTCACAGAGTAAGTGAGTTACTTAGTTACTAGTATAGTAAGTGGGTTAACATAGGGAAATGATGGCTTAATCCCTATTAGAAGGGTGGAGAAGCTTAGGTGAGGCATTTTTCAGGAATGGCAGAGCAATGTTTGCATGGAGGCTTCCACTTGTCTCAGTTGCCTGTAATTTCAAAAAGTCTTAGTAGAACCCTTAGGATTTTGGGTACAACCTCTCAATTGGCCATTTGCTGAATGAAACCCATGAAGTTGCCTTAGGTGCATGGGAGAATAATGACTTCTTCCATTTTCTAAATCTTTTTTGAATACCTCTGATTGACTAGTATAAACAAGAATCCTACTAGAAATCAAATTTGGGTGATAAATTTTAAGAATTTATTTTTCTGTAGTAGATGAAACCAAATATTAACAAATAATATCTGGCAACTGAATAAAAAAGCATGCTGACTTTGATAAATTTGTGGTACATTTTGAAGTGTCAGGGAATAATTATAAAAGCTACAATAATCACTCCTTTAAAAAAAAACTTTATATTTTGAATAGAAAATATAAACACACTTACAATGTTCAAAATAAAGTAACCACTCTATAGTATCCATGACTTTGCTTGATAGAGGGGATAACAATAAAACATACTCATATTTCTTTAATTTAAACAAAGGTATATGAAAGAAGGTAGAATAAATTAGTAACAATGATTACTTGCTTTGCTGAGATGTGTGTGGGGAGGTGGAGGAGTTAGGGGCTGAACAGTTGGTAGAGATCAGTACGAGGGCATTTTTCAATACACAATTTTTCATAATTTAATATTTCAAACTTTTCTTCAACATTGGTAATTTTTCACTTATAAAAAATCATTCACAAGGGCATAGCTACAGGATAAATTCTTAAAAGTGAAATTGAGCCTGAGGCAGTATAAGTAATATCTGGGAGGTTGTTAGAAGTGTAATTTTTATACTTGCATCCTAGACCTACTATATACAAATTTTCAGAGCTGAGACTTGGAATTTGTATTTAATGAGCTCTATAGGTGATACTTATGCATGCTGACCTAGAGAAAACATTTTCACACATTATGAGAAAATCTCCCTCCATAAGCTTAGTACCAATTTACATTTTTTCAGCAATACATTTCCAAATAATGCAAAATTAATGTTTTAATATCAAACTTCAGGATTTTTACAAAGTTGATAGGTGAAAAATAATTTTATAGTGTCATTTTAATTTTTATTTGTACTATTACTATTGAGGTTATATATTTCACATCTTTAAAAGGCATTCATATACTCTACGTTCTAACAGAGTATAGTACTGTTCTAACAGTAACTCTATGTTACTTGTACTTCATATAAATGGAATTATATATTATGCACACATTTATGTTTCACTATTTTCTTCAACATAATATTTTTGAGCTTATTGTGCATAGTTGTAGATGATTGATTCCTATTTAACTAAACCAGGTTTTTATTGATATGAATGTAGCAACATCTATTTACCCATTCAAATGATGGTGAACAGTTTAAGGTACTTTGAAGTCTGATGCTATTATAAATAATGTAGCTGAGCACATTCCATTATATGTCTTTTGGTTAATATATGAGAACAGTTCTATTGGGCATAGACTAGAACTGTTGAGTCATTCAGAATGCATTTATCTAACTTCAGTAGATATCGCCAAAGAATACTTCAAAGTAGTTGTACAAATTCACTCCCATATCTGCAGTGTATAAGATTTCTTAATTGCTCCACATCCTTGGTAACACTTGGTGTGTCAGCCTTTTTAATTTTAGGCATTCTTGTAATGTGTACTGGGTTCTCACTGTAAGTTTAATTGCACTTACCCTATGACTAATAAAGTTGAGCACCTTTTCATGTTTAAGTTTAATATACTTTTTAATGAAGTATCCTTTCTCCAGGGGAAGCCTATGCCTAATGATTGGCTAACATGAAATACACAAACACCAACTGCATTACCTCAAATAAAGGACAGCTCTGAGGGGATATTCGAGCTGGAGATCTCTCCGTGAGACCAAATAAAGCCTATGTTGCAATTGCTTCTCAGTTCAGTTTCTGCCTCTCACTATCATGTTTCTCTCAGTCTCTTGCAGATTTTGGAAGCATACTTTAAATTTTATTCTGGATTTTAAATGGATCACCTGTTGTTCAACTGTTATTACATTGTTACAATCAGCATCAGACTCCTAATTTCTGAATCTGGGAAATATCCTGGTGCAAGGTCTGGCCTGGATTGGTTCTACGATTAGTTCTGTCTCTGGTGAACCTTATAAGGGTCCATATTAAATGAATAAGAGGAAGAAGGAGGTGGGGGGGAAAAAGTGGGTCAAGAAAGGTGGCCTGCCTTAAAAGATGTAGACGTGCCAGCACTAAAATAGCAGAGAATTGGAGAAACAGATCAAGAGGCTTAGGTAATTGGGCATATTAGTAGAGATATTAAATTAAAGCTGGAAATCCCATTAGAAAATGTCCAGGAAAGGGCACAGAAGACTCTCTCTTTATCAGAGAGATAAGGAGTAGGCTAGGGAGGAGCACCCGGAGCAATGAGAATCTCAGTGATGTCTGCCCTGTGTAAGTCGGGGCTGATGATCTCGGGTGCTAGTGCCCAGCTGGACTCCCTTTTAGTAATGGGGATAATAGGATCTTGAGATAATAGAGGCCAAAACACGGTGCTCAATTATCAGAAGGTATGAGGGAGCAATTATTGTAATGAGTCTCAAGTGGCAACCAGAGGAGCCTGACCTAAAAGAAGTATGGAGATGGTTAATAGAGATGATGAATTTGGGAAAACAATGGATTGCCACCCAATAGGGCTCTTATTAATTTACAAAATTTTTTAAAAAATCAAGAATGGATGACCATCCAGCTGAAAACAGTCACCATTGAAGTTGTTATGCCATTCTTGGTGTCTGTGGTTTAGCCAGTTTATGGATTTGTAAGTCTCTAGCTGAAGGAGAGACCTTATATACATTACAAAAGACCCTGCAAAGGATTATGGTACCTCCCATTATGTAATGGCTATATATTCGATTAACCATATCTGCCTAAATCAGAATATTCAGACATTCTGAGAATTATCGGAGACAAGAATTGAGTTGATATTAATACCCAGGGATCTGAAGTATCATTATGTTCTTCCTCATAATAGAGTGGGGAAGTATATGATTTTGAGATTAAGAGGTAATTGGAGTCTGGCATCATTCATAGACCCACAGAGTGGTCATTTCCTTGTTCTGAAATTGTAAAATTAGAATCTACATATTTGTTAGTTGGTAAAAACCTCATTGTTTTTGGCATGTGGGATAAGAACCATTATAGTAAACAAAATCAAATGGAAGCTTCTGATCTTGATCTTCAATCTGACCAAGATAGTAAATTAAAAAAAAAAAAATAAAAAGTCACACTCCAGAGTTATGGCAGAGAACAGTGCCACCTTTAAGGAAAACAAGCATGGCAGTCCTATCATAACCCCATTTGATTTACCTGTCCATAACCCGCAAAAGCAAAGTGGTTCCTGTCATATAAAGTGTGTACCACAAAATTAACCTAGAAGTATCTCTAATTGGAGCTTCCATGTCAGACATAGCTCCTTTGAGGAACAGATTAAGAGTTTAAATACACAATCTGCAGCCATTGATCTGTAAATCGCATTCTTTTCCATCCTTGTCAAGAAGTATCAGAAATACCCTCACATTCATGCAGGATTATATCAACTAGAGTTCTATCGGGTGATAAAAACTATACAGTAACTTTAACAGGGAAGATTAATGTAAAATGTTATGTTAGCTTCCTATTCTGACCTTAGGTCTTAAACAACAGAAATGTGTTCTCTTAAACTTTTGGAAGCCAGGATTCAATTTCACTGGCCTAAAGTCAAGATGTTAGCAGAGCTGGTTTCTTCTGGAGGCTCTAGAGGAGAGCCCATTCCTCGGCTCTTTTGGCTTTTGGAGGCTGTCAGCATTCCATTCATAGTGAATGCATCACTCCAATCTCTGCTTCCCCTGGTCACATTGTCTTAATCTCTTTTGTTGTCAAATATCCCTTTACCTCCCTCTTATAAGGATATGTAAGAACCCACCTGAGTGATACAGGATAATTTCTACCTCTTAAAAGTCTTTTAGTGGGTGCTTAGAGAAGCTGCCTTTTGTGAGGTGTCATGTTCTACACATTGCAGGGTGCTGAAGAAAAGCAAAGCAGAGCTAAACTGTACTCACTGCCTGATGAGAGGAGCACACCAAAGCAAGGGAGAGAAATCTCATTCTCTGTCATTGTCCCTCAGTGCCCTCTATTGACAAAAGTTAACATTGTGCCAGCTAGTAGTGCAGAAATATGTATTTGATTTTCTCAGAGCAAGAACTGAAAGCTGGCTTTGGAGTTGAGAATCAATAGTTAATGACACTGTTCACCTATTTGGATACTTAGCTTCTGTATGTACCTTTCTACATACTTTCACACTTTATTACATTAATCACTTTATACTTCCATGATCAGATACAACTATCCTTCTAATAAATGAAGTTCTCATTATTTTTCCCAAATGAGGAAATTCACAATTCCAACAACAGTCATTGTAGCCATTGTAGTTTATATTAATCATGCATCAAATTTATTGCAATTCCACTGATTATTGTGTTATCTAGAGACGAAATCTCCAACAACTTGTATATTAAACAAAGGAAAAAGGAAAGAGAATAAAATGGTTAGCATAGGCGAGTAATCCTATATAATGAAAGAGAAACATGCAACTTAACCATCCCTCCGCTTTGCTCAAGCCACGCCCACCAGCCATGCCCACTAGCCAATCAGGAGCAAGTATGCAAATTAACCCAACTAAGATGGCAGCGGCCATGGAGCTGGAACGAGCAGGAGGCTTGGGTTGCCCCCAGTGATGGAGGAAGCCAAGCTTCCCGCCTGCCCTGGACAGACCTGGCCTCTACTCAAGGCTACAAAGTTTCAATTATATAAGATAAATAAATCCCAGAAAAAAAAAATAGGAGAGGCTGGGAGCTTGGGTCGCCGGGGAGGTGTGGCCAGCTTGAAAATGGCCATCATCCCCTCACCGAGGCTGGCCAGGCACCACAGCGGGACTCCACCACCCTGAAGGGGCTGTGGGCAGTCTGAAAATGGCCCTCAGGCCCTCACCCAGGCTGGCCACAGCCCCATGGGGTGGGGGTCCAGCTGGGGGGCTTGGCCAGCCTGAAAACAACCATCAGCACCTCACCCAGGCTGGCCAGGCACCCTAGTGGGGACCCCCGCCTGGAAGGGGGTGTGACCAGCCTGAAAATGGCCCTAAGCCCCTCGCCCAGGTGGGCCAGGCACCCCCACAGAACCCCCAACCTGATCTGGAAAACCCTTCAGGGCAAAACAGCCAGCCCCACACATGCACCAGTCCTCTAGTCTAATCTAATAAAAGAGAAACATGCAAATTGACTTCACCTCTACTATGCCCCAAGCCACGCCCACCAGCCAATCAGAGTGGCTATATGCAAATTAACCCAACCAAGATGGCGGCCAGCAGCCACAGAGCTGGAGCAAGCAGGTGGCTTGGTTGCCCCAGTGATGGAGGAAGTCAAGCTTCCCGCCTGCCCTGGCCAGCTATGGCCTTGGCTCAAGGCAACAAAGTTTCAATTATAGAAGATAAATAAATCCAGATAACTGCTTCCAGCCAGCCTCCACTGGGAGCTTAGGTGGCTGGGGGCTGTGGCCAGCCTGCAAACAGCCATCAGCCCCTCACACCAAATGGCCACACCCTCATGGGGTGAGGATCACCACTGAGGGGTTTGGCCAGCAAACAGCCATCAGCTCCTCACCCAGGCTGGACACACCCTCATGGGGTGAAGGTCCCTGCTGGGGACTTGGCATCCTGCAAACACCATCAGCCCATCACCCAGGCTGGCCAAGCACCCCAGCGGGACTCCACCACCCTGAAGGGGCTGTGGGCAGTCTGAAAACGGCCCTCAGGCCCTCACCCAGGCTGGCCACAGCCCCATGGGGTGAGGGTCCAGCTGGGGGGCTTGGCCAGCCTGAAAACAACCATCAGCACCTCACCCAGGCTGGCCAGGCACCCCAGTGGGGACCCCCACCTGGAAGGGGGTGTGACCAGCCTGAAAATGGCCCTCAGCCCCTCGCCCAGGCGGGCCAGGCACCCCCACAGAACCCCCAACCTGATCTGGAACACCCTTTAGGGTAAACCAGCCAGCCCCCACCCATGCACCAGGCATATAATAAAAGGGTAATATGCAAATTGACCCTAACAGCAGAATGCCTGGGAATGACTGGTCACTACGACACACACTGACCACCAGGGGGAAGAGGCTCAATGCAGGAGCTGCCCCCTGGTGGTCAGTGTGCTCCCACAGGGGGAGCTCTGCTCAGCCACAAGCCAGGCTGACGGCTGCCAGCACAGCAGTGATGGCGGGAGCATCTCCCTCCTCTTCAGCAGTACTAAGGACGTCCAACTGCAGCTTAGGCCTGGTCCCCACTGGCAAGTGGATATCCCCAGAGTGCTCCCGGGCTGCCAGAGGGATGTCTGACTGCCAACTTAGGCCCGATCCCCCCGGGGAGCGGGCCTAAGCCAGCAGGTGGACATCCCCCGAGGGGTTCCAGACTGCGAGAGGGCACAGGCCGGGCTGAGGGACCCCCCCAAGTGCACAAATCTTTGTGCACCAGGCCTATAGTCTAATCAAATAAAAGAGAAACATGCAAATTGACCGCATCTCCACTGCACCCCAAGCCACGCCCACCAGCCAATAAGAGCAACTATAAGCAAATAAACCCAACCAAGATGGCGGCCAGCAGCCACAGCGCTGGAGCAAGCAGGTGGCTTGGTTGCCCCGGCAATGGAGGAAGCCAAGCTTCCCACCTGCTCTGGCTGGCTGTGGCCTCGGCTCACGGCAACAAAGTTTCAATTATAGAAGATAAATAAATCCCTGATACCTGCTTCTAGCCAGCCTCCACTGGGAGCTTAGGTGGCTAGGGGCCGTGGCCAGCCTGCAAACAGCCATCAGCCCCTCACCCAGGCTGGCCACACCCTCATGGGGTGAAGGTCCCTGCTGGGGACTTGGCATCCTGCAAACAGCCATCAGCCCATCACCCAGGCTGACCAGGCACCCCAGCAGGACCCCCCAGCCTGAAGGGGGTGTGGCCAGCATGAAGACGGCCCTCAGGCCCTCACCCAGGCTGGCCAGGCACCTCAGTGGGGACCCCCACCCTGAAGGGGCTGTGGCCAGCCCGCAAACAGCCATCAGTCCCTCACCCAGGCTGGCCAGGCACTCCAGCAGGGACCCTCACCCTGAAGGGGGTGTGGCCAGTCTGAAAACGGCCCTCAGACCCTCACCCAGGCTGGCCAGGCACCCAAGCAGGACCCTCACCCTGATCTGGGACACCCTTCAGGGCAAACCAGCCAGCCCCCACCCATGTACCAGGCATATAATAAAAGGGTAATATACAATTGACCCTCACAGCCGAACGACTGGGAATGACACACACTGACCACCAGGGGGCAGACGCTCAATGCAGGAGCTTTCCCCCTGGTGGTCAGTGCGCTCCCATGGGGGGAGCTCTGCTCAGCCACAAGCCAGGCTGACGGCTGCCAGTACAGTGGTGGTGGTGGAAGCCTCTCCTGCCTCCTCAGCAGAGCTAAGGATGTATCACTGCAGCTTAGGCCTGCTCCCCGCTGGCAAGTGGACATCCCCCAAGGGTTCCTGGGCTGCCAGAGGGATGTCTGACTGTCAGCTTAGGCCCAATCTCCCAGGGAGTGGGCCTAAGCCAGCAGGTGGTCCTCCCCCGAGGGGTCCTAGACTGTGAGAGGGCACAGGCCGGGCTGAGGGATCCCCCCACCCCAAATGCACAAATTTTTGTGCACCGGGCCTCTAGTAAACATATAATAAGCAAAAAGAAAATATAATAAAATAATATAGTTCTTTGATTTCATAATTAGTCACAGGTTGTAATTTGATACCTATGGCTTCCTTGTACCACTCATTCGATATTTCCTTACTCTCAGTCAGAACCTCAGAAAGTCAGTTCTTTTACACAACTGAACGACCCAAAGCCACTGGGTTCTCATTTTTTTTTAACTATAGTTTTCCACTAACTCTTTGCTCTGGAAGTTGCCTCACAGAATTCCATGCATTTTCAAAATAGTCTTCCCTGCTCCCATTGTATAGGAGTAACCCAGTTTCCCTTGATAGCTGAGATCAATCACTCCAGGCTATAGAGTAACCCCTGTTTCTGCCAGTTGGTTTAGTGGCATAAAAAACACAAATGCCAGATGGTAGTCTCATCTTCTAATTCAATAGAGCTTGCTGTGCCCCCTCATTGAGCATTACCACCTTGAGCGTTAGGAACTCCATCAGACTTCAACTTTACTAGGATGGGAAACAAACATTTTGTAAGATAGTGAGAGGAGCCACTTCCTTGACTCCTGGACACACATATTCTAGCTGTGAGAACAATATCACCATATAATGTCTCTGAATCATCCTGTAAGATCTCCCCAATCTTTTAACGGTGTTTTCTCCCAACTATCTGCAGAACAGCATCTTTAGTAAGTCATATTCTCATTAGACCAAGGGCAATTGCTACAAACTTTGTTGTGAAATGATCTACTTGTCAGATAGTATTTGTATGGCAGATGCCATGATGATAGTGTTGGCAGAAGCAATACAGGCAAGGAAGACAAATCCATATACAGAATACATGACTATCCACATGAGGAGTTTTAGCCCTCTGTGATGAAATAGGGTTGATGGAAGCCCTATGAAGGTGCTGGGCTCCCAAGTGATGCTGCCATATCAGGGCTCAGTGTTGATCTCTGCTTTTGATAGAATAGCCACTTAACAGTAACATTAGCAAGGTTCGCCATGGAAAAGGGAACTTTATTTTGTGCCATGTGTAGCCTTTATCTCCATCATCATGGCCTAAACTAAGTTATATGAAATGGTGGCCAGATCCCTATGTCATCCATTACTGCTGCTTGGGATCTTTCCCTCAGGTCATGCTTAGTCAAAAAGGTGATCCCTTATGACAGATGGTTAAAGGAGAAAAAAGGGCAAATTAGTATTAAAAATGTTTTTATGTATCACATATAAATATAAGTTTTATATATAATATATACAATTATATCTTGCATAACCAACTTTCTTTAAAAATGTACATGGAACAATTATCAAAATGATCATTACTAATTCATAAAACAAACTATAAATGAAACAACTTTGAAATTATTCAGAGATTTTTTTCTGATCACAAATTAACCTAGAAACACATTTTCAAAAAATAAAAGAAGATCTCAAAATGTATGAAAAATAATGCAGTTCTAAGAAATTCATGTTTCAGACATTTGAGTATAAATTAGAAAATGTAATTAATTGAATACAAGTGTAAAATCATATATATAAAAATAGGCAGAAAGATGTTAAATCAATATTTACATGGAAGTATGTAAACATAAATTATATGCTAGAAGAGTAGAAAAGTTAAAAGCTAAAATCAGTGATTTACATTTTCTTCTGACAATGCTTGTACTAAAAAGAGAAAAGCCTAAGGAGAGTAAAATAAAAAATTAATAAGGAAAACAAAGAAACCCTGGCCAGCTTTCTCAATGGTTAGAGTGTTGGCCCACACACTAAAGGCTCTTGGGTTTGATTCCTGGTCAAGGGCACTGCCTGGGTTGCAGGTTCAATCTCCACCCTGGTCATGGTGCATGCAGGAGGCAACTGGTCAATGTGTCTCTCTCACATTGATGTTTCACTCTCTCTCTTCCCCCCCTCTCTCCCTGCCTTCCACTTTCTCTCTCAAAAAAAAAATCAATGGAAAAAAACACCTTCAGGTAAAGATTAAACAACAACAACAACAACAAATTAAATAAGTGCACCTAGTGAAAAGCTACAAAGACAAGAAAGATTACATTTATTGTAAACACCTAGTAATAATTATCAGGGAAAAAAGAAAACATTAACATTGCCAGTGTTTAAAATTTAAAAAGGATATACCTATACTGCAGATACTATAGGTACCAATAAGTCAAAAATGATATTATTAAAAACCCTAACCAGTTTTTCACAGTGGATAGAGCATCCGCCTGCAGACCGAAGGGTCCCGGGTTCAATTTTGGTCAAGGGCACATACCTAGTTGCAGGCTCCTCCCAGGATTAATACTTTTTTTTGAGAGGCAGCTTTCAGGTTTATTGTTCCTTTTAAGAAAATTTGTCTTTGCTCTCTGGAAGACTTAAGTTTTTTTGTTGCTTTTGTTTTTTATGTTTTGTTGTTGTTGTTTTGTATGTGTGTGTGTGTGTGTGTTTACTTTAGATCACCTTACTGTGATATTTCTAAGTGTAGTTTTTTTTCTTTTTATCATTATGTATGTTTATAATAATTCTTAATTCTGCATCATGATCTACCTTCAGTGTTTCAAAACTCAAGAATCCTTTTTCTTCCATTCTCTTTTGTTTCTTCTTCTGAGGCTTTCATTGTCTCTATGAAAAAAAAAATTGTCATCTTAGGACTTTTCTCTTTCTTGTATTTTTATCCATTTTTCTTTTCTTGCTTCAATCTGGCAATGACCTATATTTCAGTTAAACTCTTTCTTCTGAGTCTGATTTGCTAATCATACTGATTTCTTAAATTTTTATTTTGAGTTATCACATTCTGTTCATTCTATAAGTTCATTTTAATATATTAAATTTCAGTTATCAGATGAAATAGTAAATCTTATCATTTATCTTTTAGAGCATACTAATCACAATAATTTTAAAGTCCATTTCTGAAAACCTTATTATCTATATCACTTGTAGTTTTATTTCTATAGAATGTTCCGAAAATGTATATACACACATTAAATAATTATAAAGGTAGTGTGTATTAAAATACATTTCATTTTCAAAATTGAGCTATCAGCTGTTAAAGTCTATATAAATTTTATTTTTTGGATAACCTGTATTTATGTCTCTTTTCCTGCCACCATGCATACATTATAATTTGTTATTGCATGTTAGAAATTCTGCATTAAAATTTGTAGATATTCCCTGACTGGTGGCTCAGTTGGTTGCACCATTGTTCTGTACACCATAAGGTTGCAGGTTTGGTTCTGATTGGGGCATATGCCTGGGTTGTGGTTTGATCCCCAGTTGGGGCACGAGCAGGAGAGGCAGCCAATCAATGTTTATCTCTCTCTCTCTCTCTTTCTCTCTCTCCCCCCCCCTTTGGGCCTCTAAAAAGATCAATAAAAAAAATATCCTCCAATGAGAATTACAATTTAAAAAAAAAATTGTAGATGCTCTGCTTGTTGTTGTCTTCCTACACTGCATGCTGTTTTCTACATTAGGTATTCAGAGTAAGTAAAGAT
The DNA here is from genome assembly GCF_000147115.1 of Myotis lucifugus. Taxonomy (NCBI): domain Eukaryota; kingdom Metazoa; phylum Chordata; class Mammalia; order Chiroptera; family Vespertilionidae; genus Myotis; species Myotis lucifugus. The sequence goes on along the minus strand of NW_005871402.1, from coordinate 677,418 downwards.
AAATTAAATTTGAGCTGATTTATAGCTCAGTTTCTGTCTATATGAAAGCTATTCTAGTACTAATTAGCCAATATTCTTTTAATATAGTACTTGAGGAATTCTCACTGAAAGCCAGGGTTTTAGCAGAGTCATTGACAAATCCTTGCATATGCCTTAAATCCAAATTCTGCCACTTCACTGCTAGGAGAGTCAAAAGTCCTGCTTGGCTTTTCAGCATTTTATCAGATGCTTACAAATAGTCAGATCTCTCAAGGGGAAGACCACACTGAATGTAAATGTCACTTCTCTTGCTTCCTTTATTGCCATGATATTGGCCTCACAATTCCTACATGCTTTGTGATGTCATTTTCTGATTTTTATCTCTCTAGATCCATGACACTACCAAGATCTCTATTCAGCTTCCAGTCTATGAGCCCTGCTTTGTGCTCAGCTTCTTAGCTTCAAGGCAGCTGCCTTTGAATCAGAAAATATTTACAGAAGAAAAGCGTGGCACAGTGTAGGGCTCAACATAATGTGTTTTATTTTCTCATTTCCTTTGCTCACTCAAATCCTGGCTTCCTTAGTAATTCTTCAATTATTTCAAAGAGATCATTTTTTTTTCTTCTGTATTTTCTCCAGACATTTTTTCCTTGGTGAATAGTTTATCTGCTACAGGTTTGCAAACAATAGCCACACAGAGCTTTGCATCAGTCTTGGTATACGCTTAAATCTGCTCCTGGTGAGCTGTTTTGTCAATGAGACCTTTCACTGCATCTTCTATTTCTTTCCTCACTGCTTTAATTTGACTTGCCCTTGAGAGCTTTGGATATATTTTGGCACCTTAAGATCATACTTTTCTCTTAGAGTTCCTGAAAACAGTCTGTATATTATTATTATCTCTTTTTTATCTGCTTTTGGACAACTTGTAGTAAGCAAAGTGGAAAATTAAAATGGAATAGCCATTATCCTAGAAGTCCAAGCTGTAATTTTCATGGTGGTTTATATATTTGTCTCTGGAAGTGGTAATCTTACTGATGTATTTTATATGAAAAATATTTTATAGCAAAATAATACAAAGCCACATATATATTTTTGCTTAGATTGAAATGATGACATGAAAAAGTATTCTAAATATCTATTGTGTACATAATATTTGTAAGAATCTGTGAAATAAATATAAAAACTCTGCCTTAACCAGTACAATATGAAAAACAAATGAATATATAAATATTTATATTACGTGTATACAGTATGATATGTCTGACATAGCAAGAGTGTGGTTTTTAGCATTGAGATTTGACTTAAGAAATATCTGATTCAAGCAACCTGGAGGATAAGACATGGGAAATTACTACCCAGAGGAAGAAAAAGAAAATAGAAAAATAATAATAAAAAACACAGTGAAAAAAACATTGGGATTATGAAACACAATAAAAAGAAACAATATTTTCATGATGGGAATTCCAGAAGAAAAGAAAACAAAAAACAGAAAGTATATTTAAAGCAATAATGGCTGAAAACTTCCTAAACCTAGGGAGAGAAATAGACTTCCAGGCCTAGTAGGCCAAAAGGACCCCAAATAGGTTTAACACAAATAGGGCGACACCAAGACACATAATTAAATTGTCAAAAGTCAAAGGCAAAGAAAAAAATTTAAGAGCTGCAAGAGATGTCACATATAAGGGTATCCCCATAAAACTATCAGCAGATTTTTCAACAGAAACTTTTGGGCTGATATATTCAAAATATTGAAAGAAAAGAACTGTCAACCATGAATTCAATATCAGGCAAAGCTGTCCTTTAAAAATCAAGGAGGGATAAAGGCTACCAAAAAACAAAAGCTGAGGCAGTTCATTACCACCAGACCTGCCTTAAAAGAAATGTGAAAGGAAGTTCTTTGAGTGGAAGTAAAAGAAAGCCAATTAACATCATAAAAACATAAAAAGAAGATGGATGTTAGCTTGTGTGGTTATTTACATTATGTGTAAATCAAACCATCATGCTGTATGCCTTAAACTTATGCAGTGATATATGTCAATTATTTCTCAATGGAACTGGAATATTTTTTTAAAAAATATCTTATTTGAATTCTGATTATTCACATGCTAGTCTTATAATTTGATCACTGTATTCTCTCAAAACTCAAATTTAATCATCTGTAAATAAATTTTTTGTGATTATTAATTGAAATTATGTATATAAAATGCTTGCCACAGTGAATTCACAGATTTAGAGCTCAGCAATGTATTTGATCAGCTTTGTTGTCATATAATTTTATGTTGGATGAGGGTAACCTAAATAATTCTTATGGTAATGGGTAGATGACTAGAAAGAATAGGATTGAGCTAAAATCTGAACATTATGCAGTACTTTTTCCAGCTATAAAAATAAGTGTTAGAAAACAATCCAAATAGAAGAACAAAATATGCCAATCTTATGGTCATTGGGCTCATTATGTGTTTGGAAGACTCTTCATTATGGAGGCTCTGTTAAGAAAATGAGATGAGTTGAGACTGGGCATGAGGTAGTATTAGATTATGAAGATCCTCTTACATTATCTAATGTATTTGGATTTTATCCTGTTGGTTGATGGGAGACATTAAAATATTTTTAAACTGAACAGTTAATCAATTTTAATTAAATAAAAAATACCTTGGCATTATTCAAACGGTGAAGTTTGTGGACATTACAAACAGCTTGTATTCTTCAATAGTGTTTGAGCCAAATTCTAAACATTATTGCTTGGAAGCATATAATAGATCTTGTTTTATCCAAATGATAAAGTTGGATTTACTTTTAAATAATTATAAGAGTTATTAGAACTAATAGTCACCTCTCAGAATTATGTTGCAATGCTAGTCAATATCTATTAGTTTGCTCAATAAATAGTCACTGCATGTTTATAAAAGTTTTATAAAAACATTTAATTATCTTGCCATTCTTTGATATGTAAGATTTACTCCAAAGTTTTTATAAACCTTTATTGCACTTGTTATTTTATCATTATTTCCACAGCTAATATCTGCTGTGATTCTAAAGAAATCTGATTAAACCTTAAAAGTTAAAATATTGCTTGATTTTAGGAAACTAAATTTGTAGTAGAATTTTATAATATTTATATTAGTAATATGATCACCCAGAAGTAATAATTTGTCAAGTACATTTTTCCTAATGTGTAAAGATTATAATATTTAAGTATGGAAAAGTAGATATTTTAATGTATTTAATAATTGTCCATTTACAAAGATATTGGAACTATTGATTAACTAAAGACTAATTCATGAGCTTTAAAAATAATTACATATAATAGAAAAAAGTCAAAGACAAATTGATTCCTACGGATTACCCCATACTTCTTAAAAACAAAATTCAACATAATGCTGACACTTTTAATAGATTATCACTTTTTTTAATTGTATTTATTTATTATTTTGTTTCTTAAATATATTTTTATTGTTGACTAGAGGCCCGGTGCACAAAATTTGTACACTGGAGGGGGTGTCCCTAAGCCGGCCTGTGCCCTTTTGCAGTCCAGTAGCCCTCAGGGGATGTCCGACTGATGGCTTAGGCCAGTGGTAGGCAAACCGCGGCTCGCGAACCACATGCGGCTCTTTGGCCCCATGGCATGGGCCACGAAGTTTCAATAGCACTGTATGTGCATGCCTGCACATGGTATTTTGTGGAAGAGCCACACTCAAGGGGTCAGTTTATACTAAAAACCCCACTGGCTTAGGCCCATTCCCTGTCTCCACCGCTGTTGCTGCACTCACCGGCCATGAGCCCAGCTCCTGCATTGAGTATCTGCCCCCTGGTGGTCAGTGCGTGTCATAGCGACCAGTTGTTCTGCCGTTGGGCCGAAACCAGCTCTCTGACATTCCCAAGGGCTCCCAGATTGTGAGAGGGCACAAGCCAGGCCGAGGGACCCCACCAGTGCACAATCTGGGCCAGGGAGGGACGTGGGAGGTTGGGCAGCCAGGGAGGGACCGCAGAAGGGCTCTAGAGCATATCCAGCCCGTGTTGCTCAGTCCTGATCAGCCAGACCCCAGCAGCAAGCTCACTTACTAGTTGGAGAGTCTGCCCTCTGCTGGTCAGTGCATGTCATAGTGACTGGTCGACCAGACCACTGTCTGCCCCCTGGTGGTCAGTGCACGAAATAGAGAGCAGTTGAATGGCCTTAGCATATCATTAGCATATTATGCTTTGATTGGTTGAACAGCCAACTGGACGACGGGACACTTAGCATATCAGGCTTTTATTATATAGGATAGTATTACAGATATCTTCCATCTCCCTTCTCCCTTTACTGTCTCCTCTCAGTTACTATACTGCATCCCTCCCCCCAGGTCTTCACTACTCGTATTCCATGGACTATGCATATCTTCTATAATAATAAAAGTGTAATTTGCTAATTAGACCAGACAGCAGAAAGACCTTCCAGACTTCCTTCTGGATGACCTTCCAGACAAAGCCAGGGCTGCAAGGGCCAAGCCCCTTGCACGAATTTTGTGCCTTGGGCCTCTAGTAAGTATATAAGTGCTTTGGTTTATCTCTTCTCCTCTCTCCAACCCCACATAGAGGTATGTCAGACTGTTCCATGCCTCCATGTCGGGGTCTTATTTTGTTACTCAATTCATTTTATTCATTAGATTCCAAAAATAACTGAGATCATGTGATATTTGTTGTTCTCAGATTGGCTTATTTCACTTAGCATAATACGCTCCAGGTCCCTCCAGGCTGTCCCAAGAGGTAAAAGATCCTTCTTTTTTTACAGCTGCATAGTATTCCATTGTGTAAATGTCTCATGGCTTTTTTATCCATTCCTCTACTGGTGAGCATGTGGGCCGTTTTTTAAATCTTAGCTATTGTAAATAACACTGCTATGAATACAGGGGTGCATATATTCTTTCTGATGGGAGTTCTGGGGTTTTTAGTATATATTCCTAGAAGTGAGATCACTGGCTCAAACAGAAATTCCATTTTTAATTTTTTTGAGGAAACTCCATAATGTTTCCAGAATGTACCATCTGCATTCCCACCAGCAGTAAACTAGTGTTCCCTTTTCTCCACATCCTCACCTGCACTTGTTGTTTGTTAATTTTTTGGTAGCCATTCTGACAGGTGTGAGGTGATATCTCATTGTGGCTTTAATTTTCATTTCTCTGATGATTAGTGACTTTGAACATTTTTCCATATGTCTCTGGACCATTTGTATGTTGCCTTTGGAGAGCACGTCTATCCAGGTCTTCTGCCCATTTTTTAATTGGATTGTTTGTCTTCTTTTGTTGAGTTGTATGAGTACTTCATATATTCTGGATATTAACCCCTTATCCGATGTATCAGTGGAAAATAAGTTCTCCTGAACACTGGGTTCCCTTTTCATTGTGATGGCATTTCTTTGTTTTTATTTGCTTGTTTGTTTTTTGCTGTGCAGAAGCACTTTATTTTGATGTAGTCCCATTTGTTTATTTTCTCCTTAGTCTCCTTTGACCTAGGAGATATATCTGTAAACATGTTGCTATGTGAGATATCTGAGATTTTATTGCCTATGTTCTCCACTAAGATATTTATGGCTTCATGCCTTACACTTGTCTTTTATCCAACCTGAGTATATTCTTTTGTATAATGTAATTTGGTGGTCTAGTTTCATCTTTTTGCATGTGTCTGTCCATTTTTCCCATCACCATTTGTGGAAGACACTGTCTTTTCTCCATTGTATTTTCTTGCCTCCTTTGTCAAATATTAATTGACCGTAATGGTATGAGTCAATTTTCAGGGTCTCTGATCTGATCCGTTGGTCTGTATGCATGTTCTTGTGCCAGTACCAGGTTGTTTTGGTTATAATGGCTTTGTAGTATAGTTTGATATCTGATATTGTGATCCCTCCTGTTCATTCTTCTTTCTTAATATTGCGGCAGCTATTTGGGGTTTTTTATGGTTCCATATACATTTTTGAAGAGTTTGTTCTAGCTTTGTGAATTATGCCATTGGTATTTTAATAGGATTGCACTGAATCTATAGATTGCTTTGGGTAGTATAGGCAATTCATGAACATGGTATTGGCTTCCATTTGTTTGTATTTTCCTCTATTTCTTGTTTCAATGTCCTATAGTTTTCCAAGGACAGGTCTTTTACCTCCTTGGTTAAGTTTATACCTAAGTATCTTTTTTTGTTGTTGTTGAAATGGTAAATAGGATTGCTGTTTTAGTTTCCCTTTCTGAGAGTTCATTCTTGGTATATAAAAATGCCATTGATTTCTGGATGTTGATTTTGTATTCTGCTACCTTGCTGAATTTTTTTATTAAGTCTAGTAGTTTCCTGGTGGAGACTTTTACTTCCTCCTTTCCAATTTGGATGTCTTTTACATCTTCTTGTCTGATTGCTGTGGCTAGGACTTCCAGTACTATCTATCTATCTATCTATCTATCTATCTATCTATCTATCTATCTATCATCTATCTATCTATCTATCTACCTATCTATCTATCTATCTATATAAAAGCCTATGAGACCGAATGACGGAACAACCTAACGACTGAACGACATGCACTATGGTTGCTATGACACACACTGACCACCAGGGGGCAGATACTCAATGAAGGAGCTGCTCCCTGGTGGTCAGTGTGCTCCCACAGTGGGAACACTGCTCATATGACCGACTCCTCCCAGCAGCCCACCAGTCTGGTGGCAGCCACTCATTCCCTCAGTAGTCCTGCAGATCCAATCTCCAGCATGATCCTGACAGTGCCGCCGCTGGCCTCCTGGAAGTTGGCCTCTGGCACTGTGGCTGCTTTCCCTCCCTAGATGCTCTGCAAGGAAGAAACAATATAAAAGCGGCCACCAAGTGGCTCCCACAACCAGCGCAGGACTCACTGTTGGCGAGCACCACTGTGGGCATGACAGAGAGGCTGGGATGAGCAGGAGCAGCAGGCAGGAGCAACAAGGGGGTGATAGACTGCAGGTTTCAGCCTGATCCCCGCAGGCCACCCCAAGGGACCCCCATATGTGCATGAATTCGTGCACCGGGCTTTTAGTGTTGAATAAGAGTGGTCAAAGCAGACATCTTGTCTTATTCCTGTTCTTAAGGGAAACGCTTTTAGTTTTTGCCCATTGAGTATTATGTTGGCTGTAGGTTTGTCATATATGGCCTTTATTGTGTTGAGGTATGATCCTTCTATTCCCACTTTACTGAAAGTGTTTATCAAGGGTGCTGGATTTTGTCAAATGCTTTTTTTTGCATCTATTGATATGATCATGTAGTTTTTGTCATTCAATTTTGTTATGTGATATATCACATTTATTGATTTGCAAATATTGTACCAGCATTGATGAACCCGAGACCCACACCCTAGACACATTATGCACAAAATGGCAAATGTTAAAGACAAAGAAAGAATCTTAAAGGCAGCAAGAGAGAGACAGAAAATTACCTTCAAAGGAGTTCCCATTAGAATGTCAGCTGACTTCTCAATATAAAAACTTCAGGCCAGAAGGGAGTGGCATGAAGTACTCAAAGTAATGAAAAACAAGGGCCTAAATCAAAGACTACTATATCCAGCAAGGCTATCATTTAAAATTGAAGGTGAAATAAATGATTTCCAGACTAAAAGGAAGGTTAAAGAAGTACATTACCATCAAACCAACAATGCAAGAAATGTTAAAGGTATTACTTTAATAAGAAGAAAAGGAGACTAAGAGGATCATAGACATAAAGAAAATAAAAATGGCACTAAATAAATACCTATTAATAATAACCTTAAATGTAAATGAATTAAATGCTCAAGTCAAAGGACATAGGGTGACTGAATGGATAAGAAAACATGATCCATATATGTGCTGTCTACAAGGGGCTCACCTCAGAACAAAAGATACACACAGACTGAGTGAAGGGATGCAAAAATATATTCCATGCAAATGGGAAGGAAAAAAAAAAGCTGGGGTAGCAATACTCATATCAGACAAAATAGACTTCAAAATGAAGGCCATAACAAGAGATAAAGAAGGTCACCACAAGAGAAAAAGAAGGCCATTTCATAATAGTAAAGGGAATGATTCAACTAGAAAATATAACCCTTGTAAACATATATGCATCCAATATAGGAGCACCCAAGTACATAAAAAAAAGAAAACTATTGATGGGCTTCATGGAAGAGATTAACAGCAATACAGTCAAAGAAGGGGCCTTTAACACCCCAGTGACATCACTGGATAGATCTTCCAGACAAAAAATGAATAAGGAAACAGAGGCCTTAAATGACACATTATGTTAAATTGATCAAGATGATATCTACAGAACATTTCACATCAAAGCAACAGGTTCTCAAGTGCACATGGAACATTCTCAAATATAGACCACATGTTAGGACACAAAACATGTTTATACAAATTCAAGAAGATTGATATAATAACAAGAATTTTCTCAGATCACAATGGCATGAAGTTAAAAATCAACTACAGTAAAAAAAAAAAAACACCTCAAAAACACTCAAATACATGAAGGCTGAATAGCATGTTATTCAACAATGAATGGTTTACCAGTAAGATCAAGAAAGAAATTAAAAACTCCTTGGGAACAAATAAAAATGAGCACACAACTACTCAAAACCTATGGGACATAGGATAAGTTGAGAGGTAAGTTCGTAGCACTACAGGCCCATCTCAAGAAATAAGAAAAAGGACTTATAAAAGCCCTCCTACTAAGGAAATTAGAAATAAATACAGCAAGAAAATCCCAGAGTATAAAGAAGGAACTATTAAAGATCAGAGTAGAAATAAATGACATAGAGACAAAAAAAAGTACAAAAGACCAGTAAATCTAAAAGCTGGTTCTTTGAAAAGATAAACAAGATTGATGAACCCCTAGCCAGACTCATCAAGAAACAAAGAGAGAAGGCCCAAATAAATAAAATCAGAAATGAAAGAGGTGTTATAACAATGGACACCAGAAAAATACAAAGGATTGTAAGAAAATACTATGAACAACTATATGCCAACAAACTGGACAATCTGGCAAAATGGACAAATTCCTAGAAACATACAATCTTCCAAACTCAATAAGGAAGAATCCGAAAACCTGAGTAGGCCAATGACAATTGATGAAATTGAGGCAGCAAGTTAAAAAAAAAAAACACAAAAAAACCAAAAAACAAAAAAACAAAACAAAAACAAAAACAAACAAAAAAAAAAACTTCTAGCAAACAAAAGTTCTGGACCAGATGGATTTACTGCTGAATTTTACCAAACATTCAAAGAAGATCCAGCAAACTATTCCAAAAGATTCAAGAGGAAGGAACACTTCTAAGCTCTTTTTATGAAGCCAGCATTATCCTAATTCCAAAACCAGATAAAGACACTACAAAGAGAGAAAATTACAGCCTTATATCCCTGATGAATATAGATGCTAAAATCCTCAACAAAATATTAGCAAATCAGATCCAGCAATATATTAAAAAGATCATACACCCTGATCAAGTGGGATTTACTCCAGAGTATCACTTCTTTAAAATAATTAGAAAATATTAACTATTGAATGAAATATTGAAGTATTATGTCATGCCATGTTATTCTATGAATGGCAGTTTATATATTCAGAGCAGACATTCAAAATAACTTTTCTCTTTACATTGGGCCTGAATGTTATGTTTAAGACTAAAGGATACATCTTTTCTTCATTACTTACCCATTTGACTATCATGAAAGCCAGCTCTTTTGCTAACATAAGCAGATTGAACTTAGATTAAAAATATGTTTAACCTCTTTTTGAGCTAATTGTAATTGTAATTGTGCTATTTACCAGGAAAATAAAAATTTTGATTGACTTGAGACTATGTCAGATTAAAAAGGCAAGTTTAAAATTCTCAAAGATAAGTAAGCTATAAATTAAAAAAAGGAGTAAAGGGGAATCAGTCCAAAGGAGTAATGGAAAGAAAAAAGAAACAAGGAAAAACTTTGAAGGGATAAATAAAGACAATATAAGATCCTATTGCCTATTTTTATCAGTGAAAAAATAGTAACAAGAAAGCACTAGAGATGCATTTAAAAAAATTGTTCATTAAGATACAGAGTCTCAGTGTAGATAAAAATAAGATAACTAAAGTATAAAATCCAGCTAATGTCCATTCTCTTTACAAAAATAAATATAGGCAAACTCCTAAACCAACCTCCCCAGTTAAGCAACTTTGGATATGATAGTGCATTATTGAAAACAGAGTTGGGGCCCTGCCGGTGTTACTCAGTGGTTGAGCATGGACTTATGAACCAGGAGGTCACAGTTCATTTTGGAATCAGGGCACATGCCAGGGTTGCTGGCTTGATCCCCCTTTAGGGGGCATGTGGGAGGCAGCTGATTCATGATTCTCTCTCATATTTGATGTTTGTATGTCTCTTTACCTCTCTTTCTTCTCTAAAATCAATAAAAATAATTTAAAAAAGAAAACAAAGTTAGGTATAATTTCTATTTCTCAGAAATAAATGCAAGGGCAGATAATCAACAAAATATAGAGAAAGTGAACATTAGTAAGAAGTCACATTTCTAGAAACCTGAATTCATATTTTATAAAGCACATGTGAAAAATTAATAATTGACTATGTGCTAGGCAGAAAGATTCAAGGGGTCTGAGTCTTTGACTATCTGAATCAAAGCCAGAAAATGTCTCTTAATTTTCTTATTTTATAAGGAAAATAAATGATATTGATTTATAAGCCATTGTTCATTGGGTTTACCAATATGTCAGCTAAACTATTTCTAAAATATAGTTACCAAATAAGCCCCAATAATAATTTCTATGGGCATTTATGTCTTTATAAATACGATATTATTAGAGTAAGGTTGTTAATTTGCCTCTGATTACAAAGGTTTTGAGTGATTTTCTCTAAAAACACTTTTCCTAATAGATTCTTTATTTATTAGATATTAAATAAAATGAATATGCATGTGTTCATGTGTGTGGCATTATAGCAGAAGCATAGATAATATGAGAGGAGAGGGAAATGAAAGGATAAGGAAGTTTCAACCTTTCAGGTAACAGTTTTAGCTAACAGTTTTGTTTTTTATTTATTTAAAAGACATGAAATCTGTCAAAATATTAGTGTTATTTAAAACTATGGCTATTATCTATATACTAGAGGCCTGGTGCATAGATTCGTGCATCGGTGGGGTCCCTTGACCTGGCTCTCTGACATCCCCCAAGGGGTCTTGGATTGTGACAGGGTGCAGGCCAGGCTGAGGGACCCAACAGGTGCCAAATTGGGGACGGGGAGGGACCTTGGGAGGTTGGCCAGCCAGGGAGGGACCACAGAAGGGCTCCAGGGTGTGTCTGGCCCATTGCGCCCAGTCCCAATAGGCCAAACTCCAGCAGCAAGCTAACCTACTGGTTGGAGTGTCTGCCTCCTGTTGCTAAGTGCGCATCATAGCAACTGGTCAAATGAACGGAGGAACAACCTGCAGAATGACCGGCAGAACGACCGGTCGCTATGATGCGCATTGACCACCAGGGGGCAGATGCTCAATGCAGGAGCTTCCTCCAGCCAGCAGGCCCCAGGCCAGCCAAGGTGGGTGCCATTGAGGGCCCCCCAATCACACCACCAGTCGCCCTGCAGAGGGAGGTGACCAGCTGTGGCAGCAAAGTGCAGGGGGCAGGGCCATCCAGGGAATGTGCCATGTCACCCCCTGATCGCCCCACTGGTCACCTGCTGCAGAGGGAGGAAAGTGGCAGCGGTGGCGGGGGGCGGGGCTGATGAGCAGGTGGTGTCAGGCTGGCCAAGGCAGGTGCCAGCAAGGGCTCCCTGATCGCCCCGCCGGTCACCCCATAAATCGGCCCTGATTGCCAGCCAGGCCTAGGGACCCTACTGGTGCACAAATTTCACACACTGAGCCTCTAGTATAGGATATAAAAGGCTAAGTGTCCGTCTGTCCGACTGGTAGCTATGATGTGCACTGATCACCAGGGGCAGATGCTCAATGCAGGAGCTACCATGACACGCACTAGCCATTTAAAAGTAAACAGCACCAGGGACCTGGCGCTGACAAACCAATACTCATCTTCCCCAATTGGGACACAGGCCCCGCCACCACCACAGAGTGACACCCCACCAAATCTCAGTGAATGCTGCCAAAATGCTTCCCATAGCCCAGCCCAGCCCAGAAATGCTGGCTGTGGGTGCTGGGTGATGCTGTCACGTAGCAATGGCCGACTTCCTCTCCCTAGTGACTAGCATCCTTGGGGTTTCTTCAGCCCAGGAATCCAACTTGCTTTATAGCCAGGTGCAAATATTTTACAGTTTAACCTAATGTCTGTGAAGCATTTTCCCATGCCTCATCTCATTTGATCCTCACAGAAGTCCTGGAGTATGTAGATAGGAGACTCGGTAGAATCCTATTTTCATTAGCAAGATGTGAATAGCAATATTAATTTTTTTAAATTAATTTTCTTTCAATGTGCATGAATCTGTGCACCAGGACACTAGTCACTAGTATATATATATATTTCAGAAATGGAGAGAGAGAGAGAAACATCATTGATAAGAGAGAATCATTGATCAGCTTCCTCATGCATGCACCCCATTGGGGATCACAACCCTGGTATGTACCCTGACCAGGAGTCAAATCATGACCTCCTGGTTCATAGGTCGACTCTCAACCACTGAGCCAAGCTAGCTGGGCCAGCTATGGCTCTTCTTGATATATTATCCTGAATGTTTTCTTTTTAAAAATCAAGAATACTATTAAAATTCAAATGGAATTATACAACAACTTGTGACATTATGGTTAGAAAACATGAGAATTCCAATTGTAATGCCAAGTATATGAAATCTGGATCTTCAAATTATTTGTGGAGTATCAGAATCTCTAACCATGAAAGAACATGACTATCTAAACTAGGATGACTGTGAAAGAATGATGCATCATTTCTTTCATTCTTCATTTTTTCAAGCATCTACCTCAGACAAAAGAAATGCCTTCTCTGCTTGCCTTATCTTCTTATACTGCATTTGTAAGTATTCACAAAGAGTCAGAAGACTAGTTTTAGCTTAGAAAGGAGTATTGTTTTCAAAATAGCAAACATAAATACATAAGTAGCAATGTTTAATTAAGAAACATTGTGCTGATTTTGTTTGCAATCTGTACTTGTAATTGTCTGGTTAACTATTAAATTCAATGGGGATAGAACAGGGGTGGGCAAACTTTTTGGCTCGAGGGCCACAATGGGTTCTTAAACTGGACCAGAGGGCCGGAACAAAAGCATGGATGGAGTGTTTGTGTGAACTAATATAAATTCAAAGTAAACATCATTACATAAAAGGGTACGGTCTTTTTTTTTTTAGTTGTATTCATTTCAAACCGGCCGGATCCGGCCTGCGGGCCGTAGTTTGCCCACGGCTGGGATAGAACCTACTGAATAAACGTGGCTAGTGCAGTTCAATGTACCACACATCTTGTAAAGAATAATGAGGTGTCTTTTTGTTGTTGTTGAGGAGTGTGTGATTTGATGATGTGAAGCTATTGACCACTTGTTATGTCCATGCATTTTTTTTTATTGAACTCAGATAATTATTTACTGCCCATGTCCTTATTTCAACAGATTTCATTTTATCCTGGGACTATGGAAAGCATAACACTTTTATCCTATATAATAAAAGCCTAATATGCAAATTGTCTCCTTCTGCTGGGAGTTCGACTGCTTGACCAGTTGCTATGACGTGCACTGACCACCAGGGGGCAGATGCTTCAACCAATTGTTTAGCTTGCTGTGGGCACTGATGGGCTGAACTGGAAAGTGAGGTGTGAGGTTAAGAGCCCTCAGGAAGCTCTGACATACTCTGAGGGGTCCCAGATTGCAAGAGGGCGAGTCTTGGGTGGCGCACCCAGGAATCGGGCTCCCTCCTCTCTGGTTCCGGATGCATCACCCAAGAACTGCAGCTGCCAAGTCACTACAGCTTGGCAGCTCCTGAGTTGAGCGTCTGCCCCCTGGTGGTTAGTGCTTGTCATAGCTACTGGTCAGAGTGTCTGCCCCTGATGGTCATTGCACACCATAGCTACCAGTTGGATGGTTGAATGGTTGGACAGTCGCTTAGGTTTAGATAGATAGATAGATAGATAGATAGATAGATAGATAGATAGATAGTTTACTTAAAATATAACTCACCTATTTGAAGTATAAAATCCAGTGGTTTTCAGTATATTCACAGTAACGCATCCATCTCTACTACATAATTTCAGAATATCTTTATCACTTCAGAAAGAAGCACCAGACTCATTAGTTAATAATCCCTGACATTCTTCTCATTCTTAGCCTCTGGCAACCACTAATCTATATTCTCTCTTTATAAATTTTCATATCCTGGACATGTCATATAAATGGAATCATACTATATGTGGACTTTGGTGATAGTGAATAGTTTGTCAAGAATGCTCAAGATATGCTATATAATACAACATACCTGTTCACGGGTGGGCTGGGGGAAGACTAGGACATGATTTATCTGAACCTCTTGATTTCATCATAAAGACAAGCACAAAAGCACCAGCCGTGCTTCTGAGAACATCGTACCACGCACCCTTGAAAAAAAGTTTTGCCTCCTTCATCATGAGCAATCTTCCTTCAGCACTCCAGCTGCCTGTGTGTATGATGCCAGTTCCTTTGCAGCCTGACTGCATCCTTATGCGGCCACAAACAGTGTCTAACAGATAGGAAGTCAACCCAGTCACTGCTGTGACAGACTGCACCATCATTGAGCTGATGAAGATGTGTGTTCTTGGGATCTGGAATCATTCCCTTTGCTGTATTATAGATACCAAAGCAGGCAGCTCAGTGGGTGATATGCTGCACAGACACATTAAAGCCTTGGTACAGACCCTTAATCCTTAATCCGATCAGATCTGTAGCTCTTAACCAGGCATTCACTGAGGCCTTGGATTCCCTTTCAGCTCCAGCTTTGCTCACATCGGCTGCTAGACAGGTACACAAAGAACACAATGAGGTGGACCCAGCGCCAACACCTGATGCCATATTCCCTGCAAAGTAGCAGCAGAACTGGGTTCTCTTGGCTACACCACCCAGGAAGATTTGCTTGTATTTATCTTTGTAGGCAAAGTTGAGAGCCTGGGTGAGGAAGTATCTGATGACATTGGCCAGGTTCACTCCAGAAGGACAGGGCTTCCTGCTCCTTGGGAATAGGAACCAACAGTCTATAATGCCCTTATATAGCTTATTTGTGGTGATTTGCTTGTTGCATGCTGCACTTGCAACAGCAGCTTGACCCCCTCAATGGATGCTACCACTGTCTTTGAGATGGCTATGGCCACTCCACCTGCCAGGAAGTTCATGGTGAAGGACACAGCGGTATCTGCCATATTGAAAGGAAAGAGGAGACGGGCAACTGTGGGACTGGACTAGTGACCAACTGGGATTCCGGGGCTCTGGGCAACAGTTTATTTTTATTTCATTTTATTTTTAATTGAATTTATTGGAGTGACATTGCTTAATAAAATTCTATAGGTTTCAAGTATATAATTGTATATACATCATCTGTTTACTGAATTGTGTGTTCACCACCCAGTCAAGTCTCCTTCTGATAGGTAGGAAGTTAGACTTGAGCAGTAGGGTGGGGCCTGCCTTGGGGACCTGACAGGGGTCGGACCAACATTGCCTTCAGGCCGCCTCTCTATGGGTGGCTCAGCAGCCAGCAGATCGCCAGCAGGCAGATTCAGAACCAGCCAATTCACGGTGCAAGCTCAGAGGAAAATGACATGACCTCACTGTGACCTTACTAGGGCCCTGAGTAATTATAATAAAATTTGCATTGCGGTGTTGACCCACCCTGTGGGTTTTTCTGTATGCATCATGTGAAAGGGCATGCCCAGAAGAAAAATAGTTATGTAACTTTTTTCTGTCAATCATCCCTGAATGCAAATGAAAGTCTCTCCACCCAGAAAATCCCTCTTTTAAACCATATAATCCAGGAGTTCGGGCCATTGTCTCTTTGGACTGGCCAGCTCCTCATTTGGAGTGTATCTTCAATAAACCCCACTTTGCTTTGCTTTCATTTGCGTTGACCTTAAAATCTTTTCTGCTTCAATGAGAAGAACTGAGGTTCCAGCCAGTAAATCAGTTACTCTTCCATCACCATTTATCCCTCCTTTACCCTCTTCTACCTCCCCCACCCCCTTTCCCTCTGGTAATCACCATAATGTTTTCTGGGTCTATGAGTGTTGTTTTTCTTTTCTTTTTGCTTAATCCCTTCACCTTTTCACCCAGCACCCCAAACCCCCTCCCCTCAGATAGCTGTCAGTCTGTTCTCAGTATCTGTTTCTAATCAAACAACAAAGCTGCTGAATCTTAAAGCCTTAACAAATGCTGCAGCTTATTTTCATTGAACAATAAACCTTTTATTTTGTTTATTCCTATTAAATACAAAATTTTGTTTTTTCAGTGGTTTGCATTTGCTAAACAGTCATGACAGACAGTTTACATCGTGGCTATTGCTTTCAGGGGATTCCATCCATCAGACTTCTCTATCGTAATTGGTCAAAAGTCCTGATTGGGCTGCCAGGGCTTCATTCTGCTGAATATGACATTCCTGAAATCTCATGGATATTTTTTCCATTATTTAAAAATACTTCTACAAAAGGTGTTCTGAACAGGGGGTCTCATCAGGTTTTCTTGTTTCGAAGTCTTTACACAGTCCAAATATCAGGTTTCTGTAAGTTTATTGTAGGTTCTAAGAAATTGCTTATACTGTTTCACCTGACTGAGTTCTGGTAGTTGTGCAGCCATATTCTTTGGTTACATTTTTTAGTCACCTTTTCTGGTGCATGAGTTTCTTTTCTGTTCTGGAAAAGCAGTTCAACCTTTGCTTGAATGTCTCTAGTGAAGCCTGACTTCTTACTTAATCACAGGCTTTCCCATCAGACACCAGTATGAGCCTTGAGGCTGAGCCAGTCAAGTCTGAGGTTGGAGAGTTGGGGTCAGGGTGGACGCCAGGCTACTGAATAGCAGAGAACCTAAAGAAGCCTGGATTGTTGAGTCAGAGCACGGTGGCAGCTGCCCTGAGAGTTGCGACGACCTATAGTGGTCTTCACTTGAGTGAGAAATAATTTTCATATGTTTGGGATTCTGGATTAATTTGCCATTGAAGAATCACTTGGCCTAATCTGACCAATAGAGATGGCATTGTCAATTGAAGTCATTGGAGATAAGAGAAAAAAGCCAACAGAAGCAATAACTAACCATTAGTGAGCACTTACCAGGCTTTGTTCAATGTACTTGAATGAATTATCATGTTAACTCCCACAATAACCTACTTAAGAGATGAACAGACTGAGGTATAGAGAAATTTAATAACTCACCTAGGGTCACAGTTTATAAGACTTAGAGCTGGGAATCACACTTACATTTCTGATACCAAAGTTCATTTACTTTGGGTTATTTACATATTTGTAACTTTCTAAGTAAATACAAAAGTAGAACTTGATTCTAAGGTGTCAGTGTAATATTTTTTTTAGAGGAACATGGTAGATTTTTGTCTCCTGGAAAATTTCTTGGGATTTATGTAAATTTTAGTGCATTTGGGCAAAAGGGGAAATTTCTGGTTCATGTGACCTGCTTTGTTTTTGATTCGGGTTGTTTTATTGAGCAGGGTGATTTCTTTGCCGGATCCTTATCCAGATGGATTTGAAGAATGAAGCCAAGGACAAAAGGTAGTAGATGAAAAGTACAGAAACTTTATTGCAAGCAAATACTACCTCTAAAACCTTAATTCTAAATTCTAAGCCTAAAACTCTGTCCCTCTTGGTTCAGAGGAACAGAGGGGCCACCTAAGAAAGGTGTCCTCTAAGTTCCTAATCCTAAGACTGTCCTTCCTGGATGGACAGAGGGGCCCTAGGAAGGATAACCAATGCTTTCTTTGTCTTGAGGCATTAAATAGGCTGGAGACCCTCCTTTTTGGGACCTTAGCCCTGTAATCAGCTCCCAGGACCCCCACGTCTACACTTTTCCTAGTTTGGTCACCTTATCTGTTTAGTTTGGGGCCACTTTTGATTTATCTTATGGTTTTCTCCCAGTTGTGCTAGCAGAGAAAGCCTTATCTTGTAGCTCTCCCAGCTACTCAGGACAGGGCTACTTTCGGTCTAACTTATGGTCACTTTAATTGCTCAGGCCAGAGATACCCTTGTCCTTGGTTTATGGCTGTTTTCATTGCTCAGACCTGAAATACCCCTGTCTGTCCTTGGTTTATGGCTGTTTTCATTGCTCAGGCCAGAAATGTTTCCACCTGCCTCTGGCATTTCTCTCTCATCTGTACAAGTAAGATAAGCACCCTGCATCTTCCAGTCTCCCTCTATTTGTTCCTCTCCCATGGACCCTACTCATTCCTAAAACTCCCTAAACCTGCCTATTTTATCCCAAAAACTCCTTTCAGTTTTATAGCCCATATTTCCATATGTTGAGCATAGAGTAGGATTAGAGCGAAAATCCTTTTAGGATTTAGGAATGCTGAAGTGATTAATATGTCCTGATATAACAGTGACAACAGCATAGAACAATTAGCCACTTAATAAATTAAACTTCATTTATAAGTCTTCTGGGAGGACTCTGTCAGATTAAGTAAGATTCTGTGCCTTAATTGTCCATGAAGTTATGAACTGAGCCTCGTTCTCCATTATGAAGATCAAGTTCTAAAGTCCTGGCTATACTCATCCATCATTTCTTTGTCTCCTCAGGGAATCATGACTTTAATGAAGACAAATTCCATTACTTTAAACATTTATTCTTGATAATAAAAATCCAACCAGGGTCCTAACTAATGAATTGACAAATTATTTTACTGTACCCTATTAAAGGTATTAGTTGGTATTGGTTGCTTTTTTGGATATTTTGTTATAGTATGTTTTTTTTTGTTTGTTTTTGGCAGAAATATAAGAAATTCTGACTCACTCACTGAAGAATTTGGAAGCAGTCTGGGGAACAGGGAAAATACAACATGAACTGAGACAGAAAGTAAGATAAATACTTGAAGACTAATGGGGGGTGTGTCAAAAGAATATTCAAGTCAGCTTGAAGGGGCTCCTATTGGCAAAATTAGGAGATCATTTGAACATAAAAAAAGAATATTGAGTGTGGATGATTGTATAAAAAGGAGACTTTTGTGTATATCTTACCTTAAGGAGAACAATTCAATATAGAAGCAGTGTATGCAGGCTAAGGGATTGGTTTGGGTTTTAATCTTGACTCCATTACCTCTTTTGCTATTAAGTTCTTAAATCTTTCTATGCATCACCTTCCACATCTATAAAATGGGAATACTAATAATAATACCTATAACAGAGGAATGATAAGAGGATTGACTAAAACAAAATTTGTAAGTGAAGTCTTTAGAACAGTCCCTGACACATAGCATGTACTAAATAATTATTACTTTTATTATTGTTGTCTACAATACCCACTATCCATTAGGGAGCTTCCATAGCAGCTCTGGAATTTGTTTTATTTTTTCCAATTTTTTTTTGAGACATAATGACATATAACACTGTGTAAGTTTAATGTGTCAATGTATTGACTGGATACACGTGTATTGTGAAATGATTACCATAGTGGTGTTAGTAAATACCTCCATCACTTCACATAATTATCATTTCCATTTTGTGGTGAGAATGCTTAAGATCTATTCTCTTAGCAACTTTGATGAATATAATGCAGAAGTGTTGCCTATAATCACCATGCTAAACATTAGTTCCCCAGAACTTATTCATCTTATTTTTTTATTCTTTTTGTGTTAATTTTTGTGTATGATGTCAAATAGCAGTCTAGTTTCATCCTTTTGCATATGGCTTTTCAATTTTTGCAGCACTATGTATTGAGCAGGCTCTTTTCTCCATTGTATGTTTTTGACTACTTTGTCAAAAATCAGTTGCCCATATACTTGAGGGTATATTTCTGGGCTCTCAGTTCTGTTACAATGGTCTGTGTGACTATTTTTCTCTGAATACAATACCATCTTGACTATTGTAACTTTGTAGTATTATTTAAATTGGGGATGTGAGACCTCCATCTTGTTCTTTTTACTCAGGATTGGTTTTGGAAACTCAGGTTTTTTGTGGTTTCATACAAATTTGATTTTTTTTCTATTTGTTTGAAAAATGACATTGGGATTTTTATGGGGATTGAATTAAGTCTGTATATTGTTTTAGGTAATATGGCCATTTTAACTAGTTGATTCTTCCAACCCATGAACAACGAGTATATTTCCATCTTGTTGTGTCTTCAATATCTTTCAATAATGTCTTTTAGTTTTCAGTGTGTAGATCTCCACAACCTTTGTTAAATTTAGTTCTAGATGTTTTATAATTCTGTTGCAATTGCAAATTAAATTGTGGTGGGTTTTATTTTCATTTATTTTCTGAAATTTTATCAGTTTTTTGCACATTAATTTTGTATCCTGCAACTTTACTATGTTTGTTTATTGTCTCTAATAGTTTTTTGGTGGAGTCTTTAGGGTTTTCTATATTTAGAATCATGTCATCTGCAAAAAGTGACAATTTCACTTATTTCCAATTTGGATGCCTTTATTTCTTTGCCTTGCCTCACTATTCTGTCTAGGACTTCCATTACTATGCTCAATATCAGTGGTGAGAGTGGGCATCCTTGTTTTGTTCCTGATGCTAAAGGAAATACTTTCAGGTTTTTTTTTGCCATTGAGTATGATGTTATCTGAGAATTTGTTATGTATGGTTTATTTTACCCATTTTAGAATAGCTATTTTATTGTGCTTTTTAGTTATAAATGAATGTTGTTTCTTGTCAAATGCTTTTTCTACATCTATTGGTATGATCATATGACTTTTATCCTTTATTTCGTTAATGTGATGTATCACATGGATCAATTTGCATATGTTAAAACATCCTTTTGTCTCTAGAAAGAACCCTACTTAATTGTGATATACTATTATCATTTTAATGTATTGTTGGGTTTGATTTGTTAATATTTTTTTAGGATTTTGGTGTTTATATTCATCAGAAATATTGGTCCATAGTTTTCATTTTTGTGTTTTCCTTGCCAGGTTTTGATACCAGGGTAATGTTAACCTCATAAAATGAAATAGGAAATAAATGCCTCTTCATCAATTTTTTTAAAGAGTCTGAGAAGTATAGCCACTAATTCTTCTTTGAAGCTTTGGTAGAATTTACTAGTAAAGCCATTTGGTCCTGGACTTTAACTTTTTGGGAAGTTTTTGATGACTATTTCAATTTTTCTGATGTTGATCAGTCTATGTAGATTTTTCAATTTTTCATTTATGGAGGTTATATGTTTCTAAGAACTTGTCCATTTCTTCTAGGTTATTAAATTTGGTAGGCTTTCATAGTATTCTTGTATAGTCCTTTATATTTCTGTGGTATCTATTGTAACTTCTCTTTCATTTTTTATTTTATTAGAATCTTTTCTGTTTTGTCCATAGTGAGTCTAGCCCAGGGGTGGGCAAACTTTTTGACTCGAGGGCCACAATGGGTTCTTAAACTGGACCGGAGGGCCGGAACAAAAGCATGGATGGAGTGTTTGTGTGAACTAATATAAATTCAAAGTAAACATCATTACATAAAAGGGTACGGTCTTTTTTTTTTTTTTTTAGTTTTATTCATTTCAAACGGGCCGGATCCGGCCCGCAGGCAGTAGTTTGCCCATGCTGGTCTAGCCAGAGCTTTCTCAACTTTATTAATAGTGTGTGTTTTTTTTAAACAGCTCTTTCTTACATTAATTTTTCTATTGTCTTTTTGTTCTCTTTTTGGTTTAATTTTTCTCTAATTTTTATTACTTTCAACCTTCTACAGACTATTTGCTTTTTCTAGTTCTTTAAGGTGAAATGTTAGGTTGTTTATTTGATATTTTTCTTGTTTCTTGAGGTAGTTCTGTAATGATATAAACTTCCCTCTTATTACTACTTTCATTATATCCCCAAAATTTATATATTTCATACTGTCATTCTCATTTGTCTCTATGTATAGTTTAATCTCACCTTTTATTTCTTTTTTGACTTAGTTTTTTTTTAGTAATATGTTACTTAATTTCATATACTTATTGTATTTTTTAATTTACTTTTTATAGTTAATTTCCAGTATCAAAGCTTTGTGGTTAGAGGATATGCTTGTATCATTTCAATGTTCTTAAATTTTTGAGGCTAGTTTTGTGCCTTAACATATGGCTTATTCTTGAGAATGTTTCATGTGCACTGGAGAAGAATGTGCATTCTATTGTTTGGGATGAAAGTTCTGTAAATCTCATAAATGACAGTACCACATCTTCTTTATACATCATCCCTCAAAGGACTCTTACGTTGTTTTCATGTTTCAGCTATTGTGAATAATGCTGCAATGAATATGGGGGTACATATATCTTTATAAATATGTATTTTCATTTTTTTTAGGTTGGCATGAAGAGGGATTGCTGGGTCACATGGTAGGTCTGTTCTCAACTTTTTTGAGGAACCTCCATAATGCTTTCCATAGAGGCTGCACTAATTCATATTCCCACCAGCAGTATACAAAGGCCTTCTCCACATCCTCTCCAACACTTGTTATTTCACTGGGAAAGGGTGATGAGAAGAGGATGAAGAGGGTAAAAGGGGTCAAATATGGTGACAGAAGGACTATCAAGTTGGATGGTGATCACACAATGTAATATACAGATGATGTATTATAGACGTGTACACCTGAAACTTATATAATGTTATTGACAATGTTACCTCTATACATTTATCTAAAAACAATAATGTAATTGTAATAAAATTACTTTTAAAAATTAATTTTCAGATTACTCATTGCCAGTGTACGGAAATATAGTGGGTTTTGTCTACGGATTTGTATTCTGTAAACTTGCTGAAGACATTATTTTTATACGTTTTTGTGTGTGGATTCCTTAGGATTTTCTGTATATAAGATATGGCACCTGTGAATAGAGTTGAATTTAATTCTTTCTTTTAAATCTTGTGTCACTTTATTTTACTTTCTTGACTGATTGTCCGATCTAGACCTCCAAGACATTGAATAATAATGGTAAAAGTTTTGTCCCTGACTTTACGAGGAAAGCACTGTTAAATATCATGTTAAATGGAGAATTTTCATAGCTGCCTTTTAGCAGTTTCAAAGTTTTTATCATAAAAGTGTGTTTGATTTTGTAAAATGCTTTTTTCTATGTATTGATATGACCATATTTTTCCAATTTCTTCTCTAAATACAACAAAATGTAATGATTGGTTTTTGTGTATTAAGCCAACCTCGCATTCCTGAGATAAATTTGTTTATTATTAGGTTTCTAGTGGCCCAGTGCATGAAATTTGTGCATTCGGGGTTGTTCCCTCATCCCAGCCTGCACCCTCTCTAATTGGGGACCCCTTGGGGGATGTCCGACTGCCAGTAAACCAGCGGTCAGACTTCCCTCTTGCAATCTGGGACTGCTGGCTCCTAACCACTCACCTGCCTGCCTGCCTGATCGCCACTGTCTCAGCCTTCCTGCCTGATTGCCTCTAAACCCTATGCCTGCTGGCCTGATCGCCCCTAACTGCCCTCCCATGATGGCCTGATCTCATCCCCAACTGTCCTCCCCTGCAGGCCTGATCTAATCTCCAACTGCCCTCCCCTGCAGGCCTGATCTTGCCCCCAACTGCCCTCCCTACCAGCCTGATCTCTCCCCCAATTGCCATCCCCTGATGGCCTGATTGCCCCTAACTGCCTCTGCCTCAGCCCCCACCACCATGGCTTTGTCCAGAAGGAAGATGGATGTCCGGAAGATGGCTGGTTGACCCGGTCTAATTAGCATATTACCCTTTTATTAGTATAGATAGATTATATAGGATAGGATTGCTTAAACGTGGG
Organism: Myotis lucifugus; assembly: GCF_000147115.1. NCBI lineage: Eukaryota > Metazoa > Chordata > Mammalia > Chiroptera > Vespertilionidae > Myotis > Myotis lucifugus. Next base: position 653,583 of record NW_005871402.1, on the reverse strand, counting down.
GGAAAGCCTTTTTCAGCAGGAGGAGATGAGATGCTCTTGATAGACAAAAATACATAATCCCTATATCTGGACTGATAGTCAGACATATGCACTATACTGCCAAACCGATCATTAAAAAAGTGAACCGCTTTCTTACACTTTACAACAAACAGCTGTTGCCCTAAAACCCCTTCTAAGCCCCCACCTTAGGTTCTGCCTTTGCAGTTCACCCAGATTAGGTTCTGATTGGTTGGTTTCTATGACAGTCAGCATCTCCGGGCCTATCTCTGGGCCTGATCAAAGAGGCAGGGCTGATCAGCAGCCCCCGAAGAGGCCTGGAGAGAAACAAAGGCACTGCTGCTGGCGAAGCCAGGAGGCAGGGCTGATCAGCAGCCCCTGCAGAGGCCTGGAGAGAAACAAAGGCACGGCTGCTGGCGAAGCCAGGAAAGAGAGAGGCAATGGCTGATCAACAGCTGCCACAGAGGCTGGGGATCAGACCCTGCTTTTCTCTCTCCAGGCCTCTCTCCAGGCCTGATCTCCAGACCCCTCAGCAGTTAGTGCTGGGTCTCTGGCTGGCACTGGCTTCAGCAGTTAGTGCTGGGTCTCTGGCTGGCACTGACTTCCGGTGTTTGATCGAGCCTTGGTCGTTATGGAGGTTACGGACCCTGGCTCTTTATACATATACAGGTGGTATATTATTCTTTATATATATTGCTCATTGAATTCGCTAGTGTTTTATTGAGGATTTTTAGATTTGTATTTGTATAGGACAGGGGTCCTCAAACTTTTTAAATAGGGGGCCAGTTCACTGTCCCTCAGACCGTTGGAGGGCCGGACTATAGTTTCAAAAAAAACTATGAACAAATTCCTATTCACACTGCACATATCTTATTTTGAAGTAAAAAAACAAAACGGGAACAAATACAATATTTAAAATGAAGAACAAGTAAAGTTAAATCAACAAACTTACCAGTATTTCAATGGGAACTATGGACCTTCTTTTGGCTAATAAGATAGTCAATGTCTGGTTCCATATTTGTCACTGCTAGTCGTAACAAGTGATGCAAGTGTGCATCAGTTATTCTAGATCTGGTTGGAGATTTCAGATGTTTCATTCTGGAAAAAGTATGCCTTTTTTCTTCCGAATCTAATGCAAGTTCAGCCATACAAGCATATGGCTGAACTCGCACTGTTCAGATATCGCAACAGTGTGAACCAGGGCTTACACAGCACACAACATACAACATCATACACTACTGAATAGCAATCAAAATATAAATGCACTTACTGTCAATTAAATTGGGGTTCCTACTCCTCGGCTGTCTGCAGAGCCGGATTAAGTTCCCATAGGACCCTAGGCAGATTACCAGTTTAGGGCCCCCATGCGATAACACTGAGCACTGACCATTTGCATTAACACTGACCGCTGACCTTTTGTGATAACACTGACCGCTGACAATTTGCATTAACACTGAACATTTACAATTATCATTACCACTGAGCACTGACTATTTGCATTACCTCTGAGCACTGACAATTTGCGTTATCACTGTGATGCAACCCCCCTAGAAACCACCCCCAACCAACTAACCAACTTCAAAGAAAAAAAGGCTCTCCTAACTTCAAAAAAAGAGGCTCTCCTAACTTCAAAAAAAAGGCCCTAATAACTGCAAAAAAAAAAAAAAAATAGACCTCCTAACTTAAAAAAAAATAAAATAAATCCTAACTTGTTCTTACCTCGGTCCTCAGGCAGCAGCAGGCTCTGCACAGGCAAGCTCGTGACTCATCCGATCACACCCGAGACTGAGAGGAGGAGTCGAGAGACAGAGAGAAGGAGGGGAGTCGGAGAGTGCAGCGCACATTCCACACATGTGTACTGCGGGCCCGGGGGACAAGTCAGCTGCTAAGCAATAGGCAGTGGCGGCAAAAACACCCGCCGGATAAATGTTTTCGGTGGGCCACATGTGGCCCGCGGGCCGTAGTTTGAGGACCCCTGGTATAGGACATATACCTGTAATTTTCATCTACTGTGATATCTGTATGGATTTGGTATTAGGATAATACAGTTCTCAAAGAATGAGTAGGATTGAAATGTCATCTAAGTTTTGGATTAGTTTGTGAAAAATAAATGCCAATTTTTATTTAAACATTTATTAGAATTCGCCAAAAAAATGCCATCTGGACCTGGATTTTTCTTTATTGGAATATTTTATTACTAATTTACTTTAATAATATTTGCCTATGATTTTATTACTTTTATGGAGGAGATAATTTTGGAAGTATTTATTCTGGCATCTGGAAGTGTGTCTTTATTGGATGTTACTTTGAAAGCAAAGTGTCTCATAAGAAATCTTCACTTTTTTTCCAATTACATTTTACATTTAATATTATTTTGTATTAGTTTCAGGTGTACACATAGTGCCTAGACAATTATATACTTTACAAAGTTGTCCACCCGATATTTCAAGTACCCACCTGACACCATATTTAGTTATTACAGTATTACTGACTATATTCCCCATACTGTACTTTACTTTTAATGAGCATTGGTAATTTCAATTTACATTCCCTTCTACATTTTTATCTCTTATTAATTTATTTCTAGATTAATCTTTAATCTAAATTCAATCTAAATATTGAAGATATTGAAGAAATGTTCCATAGAATGATTTAGAAGTAATAGTGAAATACTAAATTAATATATCAATATTTATTCTTTGAAAAGAATAGCGCATTTAATTATTCTGTAGATATTGTGTTCTAATATTTTTAAATAGATGCTATGGTCTTGATTATCTACTTAATTTTTATTAAAATTGATCAAGAGATAGTATTTTAGTCTTGAATTTAGACCTTTTTGTGAACAAAGTATTTGAAGAAAAGTATATAAATACATTCCAAAAGAAAAATTAGCTCTACCTTTTATGATTCATAATATATATGTGGGGATATGCCCTTACTTGTCTGCCTATACTGAGTCCTGAATTTTGGTGTCCGCTTATAGTCATGTAGCTTTATTGTAACAGTGTAAAGTGAGAAATATTCATATTATTGTTTTTCAGGGATTTTTTTAAATGATGTTGAATTTCACTACAGTATGAAGTCAGAATAATATACATGCACATTGTTGCCTAGTGGATTTATGTGTCTCCTATTTATGATGATCTGAAATAATTAAAGTTTCACAGTTAAACTGAATCTCAAAATGCAACTACAGGAATTTTTTGAGCGAGAATTGGGGGAAGTTTACAAAGCTGAAGTTGATAGGCTCCTATCTAAAGTAAACATAGAAAGTACAAAAAAATAGAAAGTACAAGTTAAAATGTATGCAGAAAAAATTTTATATAGGTCCTATTATAGGATAAGATTATGCCACTATTTAAAAAATTATTTATTTTTTAATATATTTTCATTGATTTCAGAGGGGAAGAGAAAGGGAGAGAGAGTTAGAAACATCAATGATGAGAGAGAATCATTGAATGCCTGCCTCCTGCACGCCCCATACTGGAGATCAAGCCTGCAACTTGGGCATGTGCTGTGCCCTGATCAGGAATCAAAACATGACCTCCTGATTCATAGGTCAATGCTCAACCACTGAGCCATACTGACCGTGCTTCACAATTTATTTAAAATCAATCTATAATATTTAAAAAGCTAAATCACATTTATAATTTAATAAAATATAAATTTTTAATATCGTCCCCAATTTTTAGCACCAACTACCCATGTGTATAAACAGTCTTGCAATAAGTATTTTATTTTACATTTTTGATATTTGGATTTTTTCTCTTCTTATTTCCTGGTATCTTTCCTTTAACTATAGAACCATAACCAAAAAATTCTGAAGAAGGTATCAGTGACTCAGCCGGTCTCCTCCCAACAAGGTGGTTCAGGTAAAAGAATCATGTACATCTGACCTTCAAATAGAATACTCCAGTGATTGCTCAAAGGCCAGTTCAACACTTTACTGCTCTGTTGCACTTTCACATGTAATACTCAGGAGTTGACATTTATAAAACTGTTGGTGAACTCTGGAGACATTCTGAGGGCTGAGGTATTATATGAATCTCTTTATCATGGTAATAGATATGTGTTAGAAAATAACACTGAGATCTTTTGAAAAAGAGGGACAAACTTTATCATTTTTTTAATTGGATAACATGAATAAATATAATTTCATAAGGTTATTTGCAGTGAGTATGCAAATTCATATTAGTTTTACTCAAAGTAGCCATTTAAGTAAACCAGTAGGAAAAATCTCATACTAAAACATCAAAGGAAAATGTAAAATACTTTAAAATAATCCACATATGTTGTTACTTTTTCTTTAACTCTCCTTATAGAATATCCCTGATATAATATTTACTTGGCATTAATTTTCCTCATAGAAGGCTAATGAGAGATGATATTTCATGTATAGAAAAAAACAAACAAAATATTTTGTGGGTTTCATTGAGACAAATTATTTCTAATATGTTTCAATATTTCAATAAATTAAATGAGAAAGTAAGTACATATTTTTAAGAAATATAATGAATGCTTTTAGCTATAGCATTTAACTTTAAAACATTTTAGTCATCAAATAGTGCTATTCTGGTGTATTTCTTTAATATTGCAGTTACATGGAATTTAACTTGGGGATATGCATTTTTTATCATTATTTATATCTATACTAGAGGTCTGGTGCACAAGATTCATGCACTCAGGAGGTGGGGGGGGGTCCCTCAGCCCAGCCTGAGCCCTCTTGAAGTCCAGGAGCCCTCGGGGGACATCTGACTGACAGCTTAGGCCCGCTCCCTGCCATAAGTCAGACATCCTTAGCGCTGCCTCGGAGGCAGGAGAGGCTCCTGCCACCACTGCTGTGCTTGCAAGCTGTGAGCCCGGTTTCTGGGCTTCTGGCTGAGCTACGCTCCACCTGTGGTAGTTCACTGACCACCAGGGGGCAGCTCCTGCTTTGAGTGTCTGCCCCATGGTGGTCAGTGTGCATCATAGCAACTGGTCTTTCCACCGTTTGGTCAATTTGCATATTAGGCTTTTATTGTATAGGATATCAATGTGTTCTTTAAAATTTGGAATATCTGTTTCCAGTTATTTATATTATCAGCATCACTATATTTCTTGTTTAAAATTTGATACTTATAATTAATAGAAACTATATTTTCAGTTGAAAGATTCCTCCTGAATTCAACTACATACTTATATAATATTTATGCTAATAATTCCATTTAGTATTTTAATTTAAATACTCTTAAAAAACATGCAAGGTAAGATTTCATTAAATTTAAAAATCATTAAAATTTACTGATAATACTATCCATAGAAAATGTTTGTTGAAAATTATGGCTTTGAGAAAACCAAGATGGCGGCATAGGTAAACACCTGAAATTGCTGCCTCCCACAACAAATTCAAAAATACAACTAAAAGACAAAACAAACATCATCCAGAACCACAGGAAGGCTGGCTGAGTGGAAATTCTACAACTAGAAGGAAAGAGAAAAGCACACTGAGACTCAGTGGAGCTGCGGAAGTGCAGAGGTACGGAGGCGCGAGTGGCAAGGGCTGGCAGCTGAAGACGTGGCTGTCTTTTTGAATTGGGAGGGAGACACAAGCTCCCGACTGCTCTGAACTCCAGTTCAGGGCGAGTCTCTAGAGACCCAGACTCATATGGGGAGAAACTGGACTGTCTGGCAGCGGGCAGAACTCGGAACTCGAGGGCGGCTTTCTCTCAAAGGTGCTTGCAGCGATTACCAGGACACTGAGATGGGACTCCTTAGGGCAGGGCTGAGGATCAGCCATAGCTGCTTTCTCTGCCCTGTTGATTCACTGAGACCCCGCCCCACCCAAGCTGCGGCAGAGGCTTTTGCATATGAATGCCTTGGCCCTTTGCAATCTGAAAATTACCTAACAAACTGCAGCTGGGCCAGACAGACCCAAAACTTCCAAGAGAAGGCCCAAGGCCCCACAGCAGCTTGCATTGCTTCACAGCTGGGCCTCATCTGGGCACCTCCAAACCCCAAACAAGGAAGGGGAATCTGCAGATCTCCTCGTAGCTCCTGCTGGGTAGCCTCAGGTAGAGGCTAAATTAGCACCTTCTTAGATCCAAGAGACAGTGTACCCAGTGGTCAGAGTGGGACCATCCAATTACAACTCCTCAGATCCATAAGGGACACACTCAGGGGGCAGACTCAGTGAGCACCAAAGCTCCACTGAAGCAAGTCTTGCCTCATAAGGGTGTCTTCAGCACAGAAGTTCTCCCACTGTAGACACAGCTGATTCTCACAGCCAATTGGCCTTGAGGTCAATTTCAACAACAATCAAAGCTTAATTAAAATAAGACTGTGCACAAAGCCCACAAAGGGGTGCACCAAGAGTGTCCACCTCAGGTAATTGGGGAGGCTGAGCCACTGGGCCCTATAGGACACCTAGCACACAAAGCCACTCTACCAACACAGGGAAGCATAAAAAATGCGGAGACAAGAAATAGGTCACAAATGACAGAAATGGAGGAAAGCAAACGACTGGATATAGAGTTCAAAACCACACTTTTAAGGTTTTTCAAGAACTTTCTAGAAAACGCCGATACATTTAGTAAGACCCTCAAAAAGACTGGTGAGACCGCCGATAAATGTAGTGAGACCCTCAAGAAATCTAGTGAGACCCTCGAGGTTATGAAAAAGGACCAACTACAAATTAAGCATACACTGACTGAAATAAAGGATATTATGCAGAGTTCCAACAGCGGACTAGAGGATCGCAAGAATCAAGTCAAAGATTTGAAATACGCAGAAGCAAAAAACACCCAAACGGAAAAGCAAAATGAAAAAAGAATCCAAAAATACAAAGACAGTGTAAGGAGCCTCTGGGACAGCTTCAAGCGAACCAACATCCAAATTATAGGGGTGCCAGAAGAAGAGAGAGAGCAAGATATTGAAAACCTATTTGAAGAAATAATGACAGAAAACTTCCCCTACCTGGTGAAAGAAATAGACTTACAAGTCCAGGAAGCACAGAGAACCCCAAACAAAAGGAATCCAAAGAGGACCACACCAAGACACATCATAATTAAAATGCCAAGAGCAAAAGACAAAGAGAGAATCCTAAAAGCAGCAAGAGAAAGACAGTCAGTTACTTACAAGGGAGTACCCATATGACTGTCAGCTGATTTCTCAACAGAAACTTTGCAGGCCAGTAGGGAGTGGCAAGAAACATTCAAAGTGATGAATGCCAAAAACCTGCAACCAAGATTACTTTATCCAGCAAAGCTATCATTCAGAATTGAAGGTCAGATAAAGAGCTTCACAGATAAGAAAAAGCTAAAGGAGTTCATCACCACCAAACCAGTATTATATGAAATGCTTAAAGGTATCCTTTAAGAAGAGGAAGAAGAAGAAAAAGGTAAAGATATAAATTATGAACAACAAATACACATCTATCAAAAAGTGAATCTAAAAATCAAGTGAATAAATAATCTGATGAACAGAAAAAAAGAAAAAGAAAATTATGGCTTTGTACATCAAGTTGTAAAGCAAGTTGACTAATGATATATTTCTGAATACACACCCATATAAATACACTTACTTACACATATATTTAAAAATTAATTCAAACTATATGGGAAAGTTTGCAGGACATTGATTTACTTAAAGCATGATCTGTAAAAATTTACATTTAATAAATTGGGCTTCACTGAAATAAAACATTTAAGAACATGTAAATTTAAGCCAGAGTGGAAGAAAATATTTGTACATGACTTACCTCATAAAGAATGTGTATCCAGAATATGTAAAGACTACTCAAAACTCAATAAAAAATAGATGACTAACCCAATTTAAAAAATTGATCAGATAGGTTATAAGAGAGGAAATATATCTGGCAAGTAATCTTATTAAAAGATGCTCAAAATCATTATTCATTAATGAAATGAAAACTAAAATGCATTTATTACAATGCCTTTAAAACTATAGAAATGGCCCTAACCGGTTTGGCTCAGTGGATAGAGCATCGGCCTGCGGACTCAAGGGTCCCAGGTTTGATTCCGGTCAAGGGCATGTACCTTGGTTGCAGGCACATCCCCAGTGGGGAGTGTGCAGGAGGCAGCTGATCGATGTTTCTAACTCTCTATCCCTCTCCCTTCCTCTCTGTAAAAAATTAATAAAATATATTTTTAAAAAAACTATAGAAATGACTAAGTACTGGTAAAAGATGTGGGACAATTGGACCTCTCATATTTTTGGGGAGATTCTAAATTGTACATGCCTCAAGTTACAGTTGTGCAGTTACTGATAAAGTACACATAAATTCATCATATGACCAGTCACTATATTTTCAGAAATTTGACCAAATAATATGAAAACCTATGTTCACACAAACCTGTCCATACATGTGTATAAAGGCTTTATTAATACTTAGTACACATTGTCCCTCAACTGTGAAATGAATAAACAAACATGATACATCCAAATTTCAACAACAGAAAACTATCCTACCATAATAAGTAATGAAACATGGCTTCATGAAACAATATAGATGGATCACAAATACATTTTGCTAAGTGAAAGACTCAGAAGTAATCCAAAAGTTACTTACTGTATGATTTAATTTATGTGACATTCTTTCAAATTCTAATTTTAGGAACAGATATCAGACCAATGATTGCCAGAGTCTGGAAGAAAATGGAGGGGTTGGTTACACAAAGATAGGACAAACTTTTGGAATGATGTGCACCTCATATTCTGATTTCCATGGGGCCCTAAGTCTGTATACATTTATAAAGATTCACAGAACTAAGTACTTAATAGTGCAAATTATGTGTATGTAAATTAAGGCTTAAATTTTAAAATAGGAAAATATATTCAGCAAAGGTTGGATGCCATAAATGCTCATTAATTAAAACCTGATAATATAATTGTTGTTGATTGCACAAAAATATATAAAAATGAATAAATATGTAAAAGGTAATAAAATAGAGAAAAATTTTAAGCAATTTTAATAAAAGTTACATTAGTGTCCTTCACTTTTTCTTCAACAACTTTCTTTGTGGAACCAATCTCTAAAATTGAAAAAGAGTATTTCTCCTGTGTGTATTTTAATTCACCATTTGAATAAAACAACTTATACCTTGCCCCAGGCATGTAATCTGAATTAGCATAAAATTGATTTAAATATATCAACATAGAATGTGAATACTAGTGTTCAATGAATTCTTCATGCAGCTTTTTTAAGTTCCATTTATTAGAAACAGGTTTCTTTTGCCTTTTCAAATTTCTTGCATTACCATCTTCATTGTTAAATCAAAATACCCCTAGAAGAATTAATTTTTGAGATAAACTTCAAAGTAGTTTAATATTCTTTTTAAAAAAATTTAATATTCTCCTGAAGTAATATATTCAGTATCTCCGAGGAGCCACCAACCCAAGACTCTCCTCACACAGCCCTTATCTGCTCTGCCCACCCTCTGCTGGAGCCCAGGGTGAGTGGCTACAAAGAAATTGTGTGTTTTGGCCTTTTAAGAGAGTGTCTGTTTTTCTAGCCATCTCTCCCTGGTGAACAGAAACCCTGCTGCTTTTGACAGCCAGATGTTATGTGGGCACCTTTCCCAGTTCTGGTGCTCGAGGCTGGGAAGCCTGGCTTGGAGGTTAAACCCCAGACTTCTCAGGGGGAAACCCCCGCAGCTGAGATATTCCTCTGGAACTTCAGCTTCCACCTATGGAGCCCAGCCAGCCCTCCCTCCGGTGCCTCTATATTGCCTACCAGTCTCCATGTAGCCTCCTTCAAAGGTCCTTGGTTATAAGGATTCTCTCCAGCTACTCTCCAGTTATTTATTCAGGATGATTTTTCTATACTTTAGTTGTAAACTCAGTTTGCTCCTGGGAGGAGGTCAGTGTAGTTTCCACTTAATCAACTGCAGTCTTTATCTCCCCAGATTTATGCCTTTTGAATGTACATTATAAAAATATTAGAGGAATTTTTATTGTAACAGTAAACCTTAAAGTAAATAGCAAGTGCGTTTTGAATTCAAAGATACTTTAGTCTTATTTTTATAGTATACCATGGCACCTCATTCTCTACCCTTTTTACTTCTAACTCATTTATAGCTTTATATTTAAAAAGGGTTTCTTATTTATAATATACTAGAGGCTCAGTGCATGAAAATTCATGCACTTGAGGCGGGGGGAGGGGGGGAGTCCCTCAGCCCGGCCTCTGCCCCCTCTCACAGTCTGGGAGCCCTCAGGGGCAGGAGGTGACCCAGTGATCAGGGGAAGGTGATGCCCCATCACATCTCTGCTTCTGCCACTGCCAGCAGCGCAAGCCTCAGCCGGCCCTGGTTACCTCAGCCTTCTGCGGCCCTGGTTACCTCAGCCTCTGGCAGCCCTGGGTGGCTGGGCAGCTAACAGCTAAGACTTGCCTGCACCTCGGGCTGGCCCTGGGCAGCTGGGGGCCTCCAAAGGCAGGCGTGCGGCAAAGCCAGGCCAACCTGGCAGTGGGCCTGGCCTTGCTGCATGCCTGCCGACCCGGCGAGGCTGAAGGGACTGAATGCCGTCATCTTGTGGCTGTGGGTGCTGCCATCTTTGAGGGTGGGGCAGTCAATTAGCATATTCCCTCCTTATTGGCTATGGGTGCTGCCATCTTTGCAACAGTGTAGGTCAATTAGCATATTCCCTCTTTATTACATAGGATACTTAGGTCTTATTTTATATATTGATTTTTACAATTCTCTTTTAGTTGGTATGTTTAGAACATTCCTATTTGAAGAGATTAGTAATATGTTAAAATATCTAATCTATTTGTATCTGTTTTCTATAAGTTGCATTTTTGTTGTTTCTCTTTTCCCCTTTTTTCTGCCTTCTCTAGTTTTAACTATTTAATATGATTTCATTTCTTTCCTCCTTTAGCATATCATGTATATCTCTTTTTGAAAATATTTAATAGTTTCTCTAGAGCAGTGTTTCTCAACCTGTGGGTTGCAACTCCTTTGGCGGTCAAACGACCCTTTCACAGGGGTCACCTAAGACCATCCTGCATATCAGATATTTACATTACGATTCATAACAGTAACAACATTACAGTTATGAAGTAGCAATGAAAATAACTTTATGGTTGGGTCACAACATGAGGAACTGTATTTAAAGGGCCAGAAGGTTGAGAACCACTGCTCTAGAGTTATAAAATTTCAAAACAATCTAAGTTTGCTTTCAAACAATGCTTTACTGCTGCACATATAATAGGATATTTCCATCCTTTCCTCCAATTTTTTGCAACATTATTTTCTGTCAGTTCACTTATCAATATTCCATAATTACCGAATACCTGTACTATTATTAACAAGGGTTATTTTTAGAACATTTAAAAATAATAAAAACATAATATTTTCTTTTGTCTTTATTCCTTCTCTGTTGCTCTTTCCTCATTTTGATTCAGTGTTAGAGCAGCACAATTTTTACTCTCCCTGAAGAACTACTTGTAACAAAATTTTCAGGGCAGATCTGTTAGTGGTGAATTCCCTCAGCTTTTGTTCATATGAGAAAGTCTTTATTTTTCTATTTATCCTGTTTGCTATTCTCTGATCTTCCTTGATGGATGTCAGTTTTGGAAAGCTCTTGGCCATCTTTTTCTGCTCTATTTTTTCTACTTCTTGCATTTCACTTGATGTATATTACATCTTTTGATATTGTTAAGCAGTTTTGAATGTTCTTTTTTCTTTATTGTTGTTGTTCTTATCATTTCTTTCATCTCTTTGTAAACTTTCTATTGATCTTTCTTTTTTCTTTTTTTCCTTTTGGTCTTACTCTTCACTGATTCTTTTTGTCCATGTTGAGCCTACCAATAAGTCCACTAAAGTCATTCTTCATTTCTATTACTATTTGATTTCTAGCATTGCCTTTTAAAAAAATCATTTCATGTGTGAGCATTGCCTTATGACTCATTCACAGCTTTTTATCTTTCTCTCTACATTACCCACCCATCTTGCATGTTGTCTTCCCTCTCCATTAGAGCCTTTAATCTATTAATTATAGTTATTTTTTCATTGCTTATCTCACAGTCTCAGTATATATTTCATATTTGAATATGGCTTTTATACTTGTTTTGGCTCTTAATTTTTTTTTTTTTTACTTTTGGCATGCTTTTAATTTTTTGTTGAAAGCTGGACAAGTTATATCAGAACCATAAATCTTTAGTAAGAATTTATACTAATTTGGGTAGTGCTTGGGTTGTGTTATTTAATAGTTAACATGTCTAATGTTTATTTTAACTTTAGGTTTAAGAGGCTTCAACTTATTTCTCTAGAATATTTTGTTTTTCTCTCCTTCCTTGGCTGTTGGCCTTTCCTAGATGCTGCTCTTGGCGAGTGTCTGTATCTTGTAATTCTTTCAGGTATCATCCGTTATAATTAAACTGGAATGGTGGCAAAGAGTTAATAGGAGCATTCAATAAACTTTAGATTTAGTTTCAATTTTTAATGGTCCTGTGCCTCACAGCTGTGGCTTCACAGTTTCTGTCCCTTTTCCAATGGTTTACTTTTTTTTTTTCTCCTCGTGCTCTACTGATTGCTCTAACTGTGGCAATCCCAATCTGTTTCTTCAAAGTCTTGTTCCATGATGAAAATGTTGTTTTATATTCCCTCCAGGAAGGCTAGAGAGGTTGGAAAAAGCAGAGATTCTCTTGGTGTAGGTGAGATATAGCTTCAAAATTGCACTCTAATGAGTTTTTCGTTTCCACACCGCACCCCCCCCCCTACCCGGTATTACAGGATTCTGTTATTGTTAGGGCTCTGCTTGTTTTATAATGGTTTTTTTTTTCCTTTCCCTTCTAATGTCATTAGGGATCATTCTCAAATTCTCACTATGAGAATCTGGTGGGATTCTCAGAGGAAAAAAAATCACAAAAAACTGGGGTCCACCTATAATAGTGCAGCACCCCCCCTCCCCCAAGACTGAAGCCTCCTGGAGTTTCCCATTCTCGCATTGTACACTTCACTGAAAATGTTCTGGTACTCTCAAGTCAGCTTCTTGGCAGTACCAGGTGAGTTCTAATAAGTATTAAAAATATGTCTCCCTAAAAGTAATCATAAAAGTATAGATAAATTGGTTACTATCTCAAATCAACAGTGATGGGAGACTTTATAGAGACAGCTGAGGCTATTTTGTATCATGTATCACCTGTCAGCAACATAATTCTGGTAAACTGTAAAAGTGGTACACAGCCAGGAGTAAAAGGGCTGTTTGAACAAAGTGAAATGGATTTTATCCAATTTGTCCTCTCTAAGGGATTTGAATATGTTTTACTTATCATATGTATATTTTTCAGAATAGGTTAAAGATTTATTTTGCTAAAAAGTTGGAGCCCTAATAGTCACTAAACTGTTATTTGATTTTTATTCCAACTTGGACCATTCCAATGTTTATATAATGTGACCAAGGCACACACATTATGGAAGCCTAAGCTGTTACTCTTTACTCGGAAACCACACTGTCCTTACCACCCACAGTTTCTGGAAAGGTTGAAAGATTCAATAGCATCTCTAATTTAAAATAAGTAAAACTTTTTGAAACCCTTTGGCTTGGCTAAATTTACTCCAATTAGCCTAAAGGGCCATAGAGTTCACTTGTTCACAGACACATTGATTACCCTCTATTAATGGTAACTAAAATGTCTATGCATTTTGATATTTTTATCTTTTATACTAGACTATGTCCTGCTATGTACAGTCAAGGCAAAATATTACAAGGGACTCCAGTATCACCCCCTGTCCTGTCACCACTAAGTTAAGACTGCCTTTCTGCTTCATAATTTTGAACAAGGATATTTTATTTATTGGAGGAGATTTCACAGAAAAACTGCTCTTGAACTTCTTGGAAGGAGGTCCTGTTAACAATAAAATACAGCAAGTTTCAGAGTTAATCCTTGGTTTAAATTTCACAACTAAAGAAGTAATTCAGAATTGCACAGAATTGGAAGAACACTCCAACAGGGGTCCTCAAAGTGAGGACTATCGGGTAGCATAACAAAGTATCCATCTTTCTAAATACACAGCGGACCCAAGACCTTCAGAACCAGCAGGTGATGTTAGCGAGTGCACTGCTTCCACTCATGACATCAAACCTGGACCTGCACCTAAATCCTGTTTTGTTTCTTATTTTCTTGCTGATAATAATTCCTCATCTCAGTTACTATAGGCCCCTAGTTGTTTTGCATCTATAATGACTCTTGTCTTCTTTCTTTTATCCTTATTATAATTTTTATCAAAGTGTACAAATACTAACACAATTTTTAGATTATCCCAAATGTAGTTACTGCCTTCAGTTTCACCTCTTTTGAGTGTACCATCTACCATCAGAACCCCACAATCAACACTGGATAATTCTCTCCTTAAATGATACTTTAGGGAATTACAATGGAGTAGTGTTTCCACTGCAACTATATGGACAACTAACCATAAACAAATAACCTGTGACTTTGCCAGAGCTACTTGCCTCCTGCAGCGGGGTTGGGGGGAGAGGGGGGGAGGCGGGGGGAATGACATACACAAAACTTTACTAACCTATTAAGATAATAAGTAATTGTGTATCTGAATTCACCCATCTTCATATGGCAATAACCCAAGTATTTGCCACCTGGGAGAGACTAATAGAGATCCAAATATGTAACCAAACCAATGTAAGGCTTTGATGCTTTGTGTTGTGAATGTTTCTAAGTGCCCCATAGCAGATACTACTTCATTTGCAGCCAGGGTTCCTGGTCTTGTTTGCCTCAGAAAAATGCATCATGGAACTTAGGGATGCTGTTTGAAGAGTTGTCTGTACACAGAGACCCTAACCTACAAATAACCAAGTCTGGAAATTCTAATCCAGACACAATGTCCAAAACAAGGCAACTCTTGATTATTTAAACATTCTACTCATCAAAATTACTGATTCCTTTATTTATTTATTTATTTATTTACTTACTTACTTACTTATTTTTGTTAATCCTTACCCGAGGATATTTTCCCATTGATTTTTAGCAAGAGTGGAAGGGAAGAAGAGAGACAGAGTGAGAGAGAAAAAAACATCGATGTGAGAGAGAAATATTGATTGGTTGCCTCTTGCATGTGTGCCTGCAACTGAGGTATGTGCCCTGGATTGGATTCGAACCCTTGATCCTTCAGTCCACAGACTGACGCTCAATTCACTGAGTCACAGAAGCTAGGGCTGATTCTTTTTTTTTTTTTTAATATGATCAGAGCAGTGTCTCCATTGGTGCTAATCATACATATAGAAAAAACTGAAAGAAACATATTGGTAATACTGAGAGAAGTTATTAAAGATGGTAACATCTGGCCTAGATGTCCTACAGGTCAGTCTGAACTCACTGACATGACTAGTGACAGACAATTAGATTGCATTCAATTTTTTGTTGGCAATAATGATGACGTTTGTGCCATTGCTAATATCTTTTGCTGTATTTGGATGAATGAAACAAGCAAGGTATATTTTGCCTTAAGGAAAAACCTACTTGTATGCTTGTTTGATCCTTAGGGCCTATGAAATTTATACTTTTGGCCTGAATTGGAAAGTTTGGGTTCCCTATTCCAAAGCATTTTACATGGAGTATTAATTGTGTTATTTACGTTATAGTACTAATTATGTTCAGTTCTTAACTAATAGGGTAGATCACATGTCTATTACTATTTTGAAAGCTATTACTTCTGTGTTGGTGAGATTTCTGAGAAAGCATAGGGAAGGAAGGGGGTAAAGCCCTCTGGGTCAGTACCTTGGCTTTGGTACTGGCCTGGGCATTCGGAAAGTTCCACTATGTAGCTGCACAGACTCCCGGTAACTCACAGCTGGGTCTGTAAAGCTTGCAGTCCGGGGTGACCCTTTTTGGGTGGAGATGGGCTCGGGAGAAGAAGTCCCTGCTCACTGGGCAATGCCATGGGATTGGGTTACCTAGTTTGTTATGTTTTAGCGGCTGGATTAGGTTGGGGCTGTGTCAACAGCAGATTGTGAACTCGTGTAGGAAACAGACTGCTAAAGGGTCTCCAGGGCGCAGCGTGTTAGGAGGGAGTGCAGGGCTCCCTAGAACCTGTCTGTGTGCTGAGTGGATGTCCTTAGTGAGAGACAATGTGAATGCCAAGATATTCTTGGATAACTCTGGCCCCCAGAATGCCCAGAAGGTGGTTTTCCTGGTTACAGGGGGACTGGAACAGCTCAGGCAGTGATGGCGAACCCTTTGAGCTCGGCGTGTCAGCATTTTGAAAAACCCTAACTTAACTCTGGTGCCTTGTCACATATAGAAATTTTTTGATATTTGCAACCATAGTAAAACAAAGACATATTTTTGATATTTATCTTATATATTTAAATGCCATTTAACAAAGAAAAATCAACCAAAAAAATGAGTTCGCGTGTCACCTCTGACACGCGTGTCATAGGTTCGCCATCACTGGCTCAGAGCAAAGTATGAGTGCTAAGACCAGAGGCCTTGTGAGCTGGGCTAACAGAAAGCTGATAAGAGCCAGCAGCTGCCAGAGCCTGGTTTTGGCCAATAGTTATCTGACTTAAGTTGCCTCTTGATGTGGGTATAGCTACAGAAACAAGTCCTTTAGTTTTGAAGGATTGTTGTAGCCCAGCCCCAGCCCCTGCTCCGGAGTGTCCGCAAAGTTTGAGATGGTCCAATTCCTTGAACTGCTTTCAGCTCTAGAGAATGGCGCTCTGGGCCCACTGAAACCAAGGTGATGTGATCAGTTGGGTGAGTGGCGGATATGTGTTTTCCTTAGCGTGCGACCCTAAAAGTCCATAAGCGTCACATCTACAGTTCTCCTTTTGTACCAAACCCTTTCCATCACTGCGACCCTGGCAGGCCACTTCTCCAGGGTCCCCAAGTTAGAGTCATTTCCAGTGTGGGATGACTGATTAGAATTTGGGAGGGGGAGAGAAGTACAAATGCTTTTGCATATTAAACTTCACCATTTTAGGGAAAAACTACTCAGCATGTTGGATGATCCCTTCAGTAACTGAAACCACCTGAATGGATGTGGCTACAGCCATTTCAGCAAGTATTCCTTCACTTTTGACCCATAGTAAGTTAGGCACTTAAAGTATTGCAGTGTTTCTTAGAGCATTTTATTAGTGCTTCTGGTTTGAGCAAGCTCCACAAGTAGTTTGATTAAATATATAAAGTCAAAAAACTTTTGTGGTGGTAACTTCTGACATGTTTTTTATAAATCTTGAAGTTTTTTTGTCTTAATCCTTTACACTTGCAACTTGTGTCCATTATTCATCCAGATAAAAAGTCATCAAACTTCAAGCAATTCCTGTCATTGGGACTTTAAAGCAACTGCTACCGCATGGGAGTCTGAATACAACCTCTTCAAGTGAGAAGTATGGCAGTCTACAGCAGCTCTCAGTTTCTTTAACTTGGAGGCCACATCCCCCAATTAAAAACCACCCTTCTCCTCATGTTGGTCTCCAGGAGCAGCACTATGCAGGCTTCAAATGGAACCCCCCTCAAATATTCTTTCAAAGGAGTCCCAGAGCTGTTTTTCCCCAGCCACTTATTTTGATCAGCTCACACTTATAAGAGGGCTTTTTCCAAGACTACTAATGCGTTTCTATGGTAACCTGCTCTGGCTTCCAATAATGAATGGAAGAAATTGCTATACTGCCCACCTTTGTCCATTCAATTGCCCATGTCTGCTGGAAATTGATCCTGTACTGTTCTACTTTATTTCCAACTTCATCCATTTCTTTCTTTAAGGTATCTGTTTTTTGATGGAAAGTCCTGAAGATTTGTGAGCTTAGTTCCACCTGATTCTAACCGAGTTCCAGTCTAAAACCAATTTAGTGAACTGTTTCTTCTGGTTTTAGATGTTTAGGGATCTCTGCCTTTGTTATGCCATACAGAAGATTCACAATTTTTCTTTCAACAAAGATTTCGTACTGAGTGAGTTCTACAGTCAGTTGATTTTCTGCTTCTCCCCATGTGCCCAACATCTTCCCAAGAGGAAGTCTTCTAGCTGAGCTGATGCTTCTTGCATATTCTGAGTGAGATTATCTTTCTCTGTGCTTCCTCTGGCATCGGCGCCATGCTGGCCCTGGAAGCACACCACCAGGCTCTTATGAGAATGGTGGCACTTTGGACCATATTGATGCAAAGCTTGAGCTGTAACAGACCTTCAGAGAGGACTTCTGTTTTCTCAGCTCTGCCCACTGTTTGGTTGGACAGCTGCTTCGTGCAGTTGAACTTGTTCACTGCAGGAGTGGCAGCCTGACCCAAGGAGATCAGACCGACAGGGCAGGACAGCAGCCGCATCCATGGCTCCCCAGGTTGGCCAGTGGCCATGTCATTTGTCACTTCTAGTGTCATAGCCCTATTTTTATTTTTATTTTCTTCCTGCCATATTACTTCAAACTGCTCCCTGTAAAGATCTCCAAGTTGAATTTAACTAAATCATCTTATCTGTGGTATGCATTTTGTAGAGCATGGTCAGGTAATATGGAAGTGTAAAACATGGAATGCATATGATATCACTTTATTTTAAATTTTATAATTTGAATGTAAACATTTACTAATCATGAAATTTAAATATTAGTAGGAGAAATTTTTTTAGGATGTATATTTTTTTTTGTAAGAAATAATTATGGACTTACTTAATTGCCATTTCTGAAAAATAAATTTAAGTTTACCATAGTTATTACTAAATGTGAATCTGAAAATGACTTGTCTCTTGCTTTAGACAAACTGAATTTCTATAGAAGATAATGATATGGATGCACATTTGGAAAAAGATTTAAAGTTTTTTTTAATATTTGGAAAGTTTAGCATTGCTAAGTAATCAGGTTATTGGATGGTAATTTCTCACTCAGAACCCTTCAGGAATGAGAAATGGACAGTTAAATTGACAGTCTGAATTAAAAAATAATAAATTATTAATTCATATGAAAAAAAGAGGCATTCTGGAAAATATTTTTAGGCAGCATTTTTACTGGTTCTCTTAGCAATCATGCTAATTATTAATTCACATACCACATATCAATGAAATAGTTGTTTATTGAAAAATAACTCAATAACTCCATTATTTGTCAGTTCTTACCTATACATCTGACATAGTTTCATAGAGTATTTTCTTTTAGTTAAATATCCTTTCTGAGCAAATTTTCTCATTAATTTTCATATACTCAAATTACCTAAAAATTTTAATGTCATATTTTTCAAATCATAAGCATTGATTGAAGTTATCACATATAGGATGAACAACTACTTCCTTACATTTAATTTCTCAGGGAGAAATAATAACTTACAGTTATTAAGTAAACAATGATTTGGATTTGTTAAAAATCATAAATCAGTTGGTATTCTGTAAAGAGATAATCATTCTTAATAAATACAGTGGGGCCTTGACTTACGAGTGTCCCGACTAACAAGTTTTTCGAGATATAAGCCGTCTCTTGGGCCAATTTTTGGCTTTGAGTTGCTAGCTAAAATTCGGGTTACAAGCCAGCTTCAGATACCCCACTGCTAGTTGGCGCAGCGAAAGTCACAGTGAACGCCACAACATCAGTCCAGCATCACGTGTCTCACTTGTTCACTGTTGATTTGACATA
>NW_005871402.1:631033-633904 GCF_000147115.1 Myotis lucifugus | reverse complement strand
AGTGGAATCTCATCACAATGTGCCACCATAGAATTTTTCATCTCAGCTCTACTTTAGTGTTGTGTGAGCACCTTACATAGACACCCCATAACATATTCCTATGATTATTGTAATGTAAGAACATTTATAAGTTCACCTTACATTGCCATTTTCTGTTAGACATTGCTAGGTTTCACAATGCTTTTTTAAGACTTTCAAAAAACATCCTTGTTTGTTTTTCATCTTGTGTATTCACTGAACTATATAATTGTGTGACTCTTCACTGATCAATACCTCTGACTAAACATGGACCTCTTCCTGCAAAAGTGCATAACCTCAGAGCACACACAATGTGAACAAACCTTAGTCGACTTATTTTACTTTTACTTCCTTGTTCTCCCAGTTTAAATCATTTCAACTTGAAATATGGTATGTGATAAATCACATTTTTGGAATGAAGCAGGGAATAAATGAAAAATAGAGCAAAAAAGACTGTTTTGGTATGGCTGGCAGTTTACATAACTATAGAGAAAAATTACAGGAACTTCTTAATTAGTTTTCTTTGTTGACTCAACTTTTACGTTGATGTTTTAGAATGTTAGTTACTGTTACCTTGATACATCTTGTACGAAAGGTAGCTTGGACCTGAACACTGACTTTCCCAATAGAGTAATATATATTTTATTTTTAAGTATTTACCTATCCTTCCATTATGTTCAGTAGTTCTCCTTTTATTAGTCTACCAAGAGCATTAAACAAAACTGTGTATTCTGTGTTTTAATAATCAGTATTTGCCTTCATCATCATCTTCATGATGATCTTCATCTGAAACATTACTACTACAGCAATTAAAAAATTAAATGTTGCAATGTGCCAGTTTCTGAATTAAGGATTTACATATATTATTTTTGCATTTATTTGTAAAAACAACTCTATGTACTATTTCTTGCTTGTTAGGAAAATGTGATTGAGCAGTTATGCAAAGAACTTAAGTAGGAATCTGAGTCTAAAACATGTATCATGAATGCAGAACCTGGTTGGGGAGATGCCAGAGCCAGTTTTTTGGCAGTGTATCTGTTTTCCAAATTGGATGTACAGACATTCTCTTAAGACAATGTTCTATGGTAGCTAGTCCTTATTTTATGATCTATATTATTTTTACCTACTCACCCTCACATTTCTACTTTATCCTATGTGCTCTTGTCCAGCCAAAATATATGAATATTTGTTTTGCTTTAGAAAGAGAGTCCTCAAAATTAAATAGTGATGAATGAATTTGAAGCAAGATTCTCATTCCATAAAGTCACTTATATAGATTCTGCAGTTAATAACATAGTTTATGCTTTTGTTGGTAAAACGTGAATATTTTCTCATGCATTCTAGAATAAGGTAAGAACTTTTATTTTCCCCTTTCTTACTCAATATTATGTTTGAGATCCATTGAATCAAATAAAGTATCCAGAAATAGACATACTTTTACATAGCCAATGGATTTTTAAAAAATTCATCAAATCCACTTAATGGGGAAAGTCTTCTTTTATTTAAATTATTTATTATTTAAAGTGTTATAAGTCTTATTTTTCCCCCATTGACCTCTCCCCAGCCCCTCCGACCCCCTAGTACATGCCCTCACCCCCCTACTGTCTGTGTCCATTGGTTATGCTCATATGCATGCATACAAGTCCTTTGGTTGATCTCTTACTCCCCCTTTCCTCTGCCTTATCTCTGAGGTTGGACGGTCTGTTAGATGTGTCTATTTCTCTGAATCTATTTTTGCTCATCAATTTACCTTGTTCATTATATTCCACAAATGAGTGAGATTATGTGATATTTATCTTCCTCCAACTGGCTTATTTCGCTTAGCATAATGCTCTCTAGTTCCATCCATTCTGTTGCAAATGGTAAGAGTTCCTTCTTTTTTACAGCAGCATAGTATTCCATTGTGTAGATGTACCATAGTTTACTTTAACCCACTCACCTGCTGATGGGCACTTAGGCTGTTTGCAAATCTTAGCTATTGTAAATTGTGCTGCTATGAGCATAAATTGGACAGATCCATGCAAAAAATGAAACTATGTCTCAACCAACAACATACATCATAAACAAAAAATAAACTCAAAATGGATAAAGGATTTAAACATAAGATAGGAAACCATAAAAATCTTAGAAGAATCCATAGGCAGCAAAATAGCAGACATTTGTTGTAGCAGTATCTTTACCATACAACTTCTAGGACAATAGAAAGTAAGAAAAAAATAAACAAATGGGACTACATCAAAATAAAAAGCTTCTGCGCAGCAAAAGAAACCATCAACAAAACAACAAGAAAGCCCACTGCATGGGAGAACATGTTTACCAATGTTATCTCCAAAAGGGTTTAATCTCCAAAATTTACAGGGAACTCATATAACTTAACAAAAGGACGATAAACAATCCAATCAAAAAATGAGCAAAGGACTTAGACACTTTTCATAAGAGGACATACAGAAGGCCAAGAGATATATGAAAATATGCTCAAAGTCACTAATCATCTGAGAGATGCAAATCAAAATGATAATGCAGTACCATCTCACACCTGTCAGAATGGCTATCATCAACAAATCCACAAACAACAAGTGCTGGCCAGGATGTGGAGAAAAAGGAACCCTCCTGCACTGCTGGTGGAAATGCAGACTGGTACAGCCACTGTGGAGAACAGTATGGAGTTTCCTCAAAAAACTAAAAATGAAACTCCCATTTGACTTAGTGATCTCACTTCTAGGAATATATCCCAATGGGGAAAGTCTTTTCAACAATTTGTTTTGGTACAATGGGCTATTCATATTTTTTTTAAAAAAAAATAAACCACTATCTCACACCACACACAGTTTAAGACTAATCTTTGACATTAAT
>NW_005871402.1:572979-630933 GCF_000147115.1 Myotis lucifugus | reverse complement strand
TTCACAGTAAAGTATCTTTACAAACTTGGTGTAGTCAAGATATCATAGAGGCCCTGGTCAGTTAAGGTAATCCCTCTCCACCTCAGTTTCCTCATCAACAAAATGGGCACAACATTATGGATTTCTCAAGAAGTGAGGGTTAAATGAACATATGTAAAGTCATTAGCATGCGGTCTGCCACATTATTAAAAGTGCTCAATAAATTAGCTAGCCCACGCTTGTCTCCTGAGTTTCCAGACATATTCAAACCACAGAAATAATCCCTGAAAGTATAGTCTTTTCAGACATGTTTAGATGGTGAAACTGAGGCCTTGAGAGAGCTTGAGTGACTATCACCTTTAAAACAGGAATTTTAGGGGGACATAGGCAGGCGTAGGGAATTTTCAGAATTGGGGTCCATGGAAAAAATCATAGGGCTACAGACGGGGAGAAGGTACATTTCCATAACACAAGGAAGCCAGGTGCAGTTACATCTCCATAAGACAAGGGAGCAGCAACAGTTGCATTTCCATAAGACAAGGGAGCTGGAAGTAGCCAAAAAGGTCTATATTTACAAAATAAAGAAGGAAGAAAGCCAGAAAGAAAAGAACAATGAGGGAAGAAGGTATCACATGTCCCATGTGGTGTTTGACCTTTGAGTTCAGGAGTTGCTACAGTGGCCAATCAGAGGGGATATCGGACACAGGGACTTGCAGCCTTTATAAACTGTGGATGAAGGGACTGGGTGGGACCCTTTCCCCCTCCCCACGTGGGAGTCCATTCTGTGGGACCCTTTCCCCTCCCCACATGGGAGTCTTTTCTGTGGGACCCTTTCCCCTCCCTATGCGGGAGTCTGTACTTGTTCTTTAATAAATTTCCACCTTTGCTATACCATCTTCTGTCCGTGGATTCATTCTTCAACTCTGGCAGACAAAGAATCCGGGTTCCAGTCCAAAAATGCCGTTTCACCTTGATGGATCAGTGCAAGGACTTGGAGCCCTTCTGACTGTAGCCTGTCATCTTTTTGGCCATCACAGTGAGAAGCCATTGTTATAATTCTTAAAACTATTTTGCTTATTTTTAGAAGGCATTAAATACACATGAAACAAGACTTTAAAAAATGCAAAGGGTATAACTGAGAAACAGTCCCTTTGGAATCAAACAAGACTTCTGGCATTGGAGTGGGAACAGGCATTTGGGGGCCCTAATCTGAAGCAGAAGAAGGATCCACAGCAACTGTGACAAGAAAATCCTGGCTAATGGCTGCATTTAAAAGATACTACACTTAAAAGATAAAGGTCAAATGAAACTATTTTCAAATAAATGGAAACAGAGAATTCATTTACAAAAATCTTCACTAAGAAATGCTACTATATGAGAACTTGGATTTTCAAGAAAGAAACATGAGTGCAGAAATTGGTAAATATGAAACCAGCCAGACTTCAGTGAGGAGGAGGCTGTGGAATCCTTTCTTCTGTGGATAGATCATTGCATTGTTTTGTGACTAGAGATGCCATCTTTACCCTGGGAGCCTTCCCATCAACCATTCCTATAAGACATGTCTGAACTCTCCAGTTCCAGCTTTTCTCCTCCTAAACACTTGATGAGTTTGAAAAGTAATGTTCTTGTCCTTTCTTCACCACACAGAGCTAACTGCCTCTCCTCCTGAGATGACTAGCTGACATGCAGGCTGGGCCTGGAGGTGGAGGATGGGAGCACTGCCTGGGTTGGAACTGGGTTGGACAAATAAATGTGGCAGTTGGTACAAGACTTCTGAATCAGAGCCTAGAGACCAGCTTCAAAGAGCCCTGAGTATCAGTTGGCTCAGATCTCCTCTGTAGATCTCTGAGAGGAGAGAAATGGCACTAGACATATATGTGCTCCTAAGATACCTGCTGGTCATCTTGGTCCTTCAGAACCAAGTCTGCCCCATCATTGAGGCTGAAAGATCACTGGCATTTGCAGCCAAGGAGACCACAAGGAGGTGGATAAGTTTTTGGGGTTTTTTTTTTTGGTATTCTGGTGGGAATCTGCAACTGCTAGACATATATATAGCCCACATATATGGCAGAATCAACTGTAGATCTACCACTGGCTAGAGTGTCTGAACATAAGTAACCCCAGCAGCTTGAACTGAGTTTTATCTAGAATAGTGGTTCTCAAAGTGTGGGCTATAAATCGGCAGCATCAACATCATCTGAAAACTACTTAGAGATGCAAATTTTCAGGAGCTTTCCAGGTCACAGTGAATCAAAAACTCAGGAAGTGGAGTGAACAATCTGGTTTAACAAGCTTTCCAAATGAGTCTGATACATACCAAAGTTTGAGTAGCTGAGCTACTCTAAGTACCGTCTATGGAAATGACCTTGTTAGAACTGTAGACACTCAGGCCACACGGCAGATCTTCTGAGTATGAATCTCCTTATTAAAATTAATTACCAGAGAAATTGGTCAGATATATGTAAAAAAATGAAAGTAGACCACCTTCTTACATGATATAAAAGAATATACTCAAAATGAATAAAATAATTAAATGTAAGACTTAAAACC
Organism: Myotis lucifugus; assembly: GCF_000147115.1. NCBI lineage: Eukaryota > Metazoa > Chordata > Mammalia > Chiroptera > Vespertilionidae > Myotis > Myotis lucifugus. Next base: position 628,404 of record NW_005871402.1, on the reverse strand, counting down.
ATAATACTCTATAAGAAAACATAGACAGTAAAATCTCTGTCATATCTCTTAGCAAATTTTTAATATATATATATAAATATATATATATATATATATATATATATATATATATATATATATATATAAATATATATATATATCTCCTAAGGGAAGGGGGAAAAAAAAGAAAAAGAAACAAATGAGGCTACTTCAAACTAAAAAAAATGCATGCCCTAACCGGTTTAGCTCAGTGGATAGAGCGTCAGCCTGTGGACTGAAGGATCCCACCTTTGATTCCAGTCAAGGGCATGTACCTTGGTTGAAAGCACATCCCCAGTAGGGGGTGTGCAGGAGGCAGCTGATTGATGTTTCTCTCTCATCAATGTTTCTAACTCTCTATCCCTCTCCCTTTCTCTCTGTAAAAAATCAATAAAATATATTTTTAAAAAATGCACAATAAAGGAAACCATCAACAAAATAAAAGAAAGCCAACTAAATGGGAGAAGATATTCACCAATGATATATCCAATATGGGATTAATATTCAAAATTTAGAAAGCACTCCTACAACTCAAAACAAAACAAAAACAATCCAATTAAAAATGAACAGAGGATTTGAACAGACATTTCTCCAAAAAGGCCATACAGATTGCCAATAGACATATGAAAAATACATTAATGTCATTAATCATAGAAATGAAAATTAAAAACACAATGAGCTACTACTTCATGTGTCAGAATGGCTATCATCAATAAATTCACAAATAAGTGTTGGTGAGTATGTGAAGAAAGGGAAGCTTCATGCACTGTAGGGAATAAAGATTGGTACAGCCACTATGAAAATAGTACAGAGGTTTCTGAAAAATTTAAAAGTAGAACTGTTGATGACCCAGAAAATCCACTTCTGGGTATTCTATCTAATAAAGAGAGAATATGCTAGTTGACCCCCAAAGCCAATAAGGAGGGAATATGCTAATTGACTGCCCCACCCTCAAAGATGGTGGCGCCCACAGTCAATAAGGAGTGTGGGCGATCAGGCCAGCAGGGGAGGGCAGTTAGGGGTGACCAGGCCAGGAGGGGAGGGGAGTTGGGGGAGACCAGACCTGCAGGAGAGGGCAGTTGTGGGTGATCGGGCCAGCAGGGGAGCAGTTAAGCGTCGATCAGGCTGGCAGGGGAGTGGTTAGGGGTGATCAGGCTAGCAGGCAGAAGCAGTTATGGGCAATCAGGCTAGCAGGCAGGCGAGCAGTTAGGAGCCAGCAGTTCCGGATTATGAGAGGGATGTACGACCAGCAGTCATACATCCCCCAAGGGGTCCCAGATTGGAGAGGGTGCAGGCCAGGCTGAAGGTCACCCCAACCCCATGCACGAATTTCGTGCACCGGGCCTCTAATAAATCAATAATGAGTACATGACAAAATATGCAAAATATTTTAATTAATAACTTCAATGAGGAAGTTATACATTTAAGCATGAATATATAAAGAAGAAAATCAGCATTATTAAGGCCTCTAATAAATCAATAATGAGTAGATGACAAAATATGCAAAATATTTTAATTAATAACTTCAATGATGAAGTTATACATTTAAGCATGAATATATAAAGAAGAAAATCAGCATTATTAATAATTAGGAGAATGCAAAAGCAACACAGCCCTGGTGAGTGAGAATTCCAGCTCTCAGTGAAAAACCTATGTGTGATTTTTTAGGCAATTAAAAAGGCAGGCCTCCTGGGGGGAAACCTGTCCTCTCCACACCAGAGTTGGTACACAGCCAGTGCATTGTAGTCTCTGGAAGGAGTTTTAGTCAAGGACTCAGGCCCCTCTGGCTGGCCATGCTCTTACGTATATCTGCATTTCTAACCCAGACACCTACATTCCAAAGATTACATACATGTATAAGATCAGCAAAAGGATTACACCTTGTTTTACGTAGCACATTGGTCTTAATTTACCTAAAAAAAAATTTTATTATTATTTTCAGTAAAACACTTATTCAACAGGTAACCATAGACACATCCTGTTGCCCTGCACTGCATAACGCTGGGTCATAGGGATGAACAAGATCTGTTTTCATGGAGCTTATGGTCTCTTGAAGAAGACAGTTAATAAAAGGTTTTGCCAAATATTCTGAGTTTTATGACATAAAGAACAAATGAATACATTTTCAAGACTATATTTTAAAAAAATATGTAAATACCTCCTAAATAATTCTCTATTTTCAATGAGTAATTAAGAGTTCACAGAATAATAAGAAAATGTTTTCATGCTCTTTAGTGCTGTCATATTAAAATGGTCTGTATTCTCTTTTTTAAATAATAGATCCCAAATGAAATACCATTATTAACTATTATGATCTTTATAACAATTATAGAATATATTTAAAGAGCACTTTCTATGTAGCTGACATTGTTTAAGTATTTTATATGGATGAACTGTATCCCATCTCAAAAATCATTCAGTGAGATGGGTGTTAATGCATCCCCATTGCAGTTATTCTAGTTTCAATCTGTAAGTTACTAGAGTTTTCAAAAAAATGTTGGTTCTGAATAACATGATAATTATTAAAGTTGTGCTTTTATAACAAATTAAGATATAGGCAGATATGAAGAGATTTTGATAATGATTAATTGATCAGTTTTTTCAAAGAATTTCAGTAATATTACATGTAATTTGTATGTGAAATAGTAAAGAAAGAAACTTCCCTATGTGAATGTTGTGATTCTTTATTGTGATTTTTTATTTTGTTAAAAAAGAAAAACATGACTTAGAAACCAAATTTTTGGAAGAATTTCCCTTTTCTACCCTAGGTTAGCAAGATGAGGTACTTTCTTTAAGCACACTTATGACACCTTTTAACTTTTTTATTCATTCCGCAGTAGAATAACATCCCTAGTTATTAAATCTGAAAAAAAAATCACTGTACTTAACCTATAGAGCTGCTTCTTCGTCTCTCAGTCTCTTGTTCATAATTGAGAGGCCTGCCCTAATTAGTGCTGCCTGTAACTGGGTGGGTATATCAGCTTATTTCTGGAGTTCAATGTTAGAACTGCTACTTCACCCAACCTAAGATTTAGTTTGAATAACATTGAATATATCTTCTACCATTCCTTTGAATTGTTTTAAATTTTTTCAGACCCTATGTAAGAAGATGCTATCCATTGAATCTCAATGAAGAACTTAATATATACATTGTTTTTACACAATTATCTCCATTTAAAACACACAAATAAAGTTAAAATTAAATTAGTTTTAGCGTAATTTGAAGCATTTTAGCTAATAAATTATCAAGATTATATTAGCATGGACCAATATATATTGCTGCTATGTTACTTTGCATATAATAATGATGGCATTAGTTGATTTTATAATATGAAAAAATGAAGGGTAATAAAGGTATAACATTTTAAATTTTAACTGAGGCTTTCATGTTTAAATGGATGATAAATTAACAGCCAAATCCTCAACTATAAGTATTTGAACTCAGGCTTGAACACAAAAAAAGATGGGTAAATGTCAATATTTTACAAATTACAATAACAATTTGAAGTTTCATGAGTAGGCTAAAAAATAAATTATTCATTTAGTGACTTTCATGAGAAACTCTTACAAATTAAACCTTGATTGAAGTGTTTCTCCTAAAATAAATTAAAATGCAGCTTTTATAAGCATTCAGCTAGCACTTCTACTTTATATTGCTAGTACATATGTCATTTATGAAATCTTTAGGCATATTCTCATATTAAGGTAGGTCAAGTTCTTTCTCAGTAAGATCTCGTTAAGATTAGGGATTTCTTCTGATGAGTCACATTAAAGATGTGTTGATATAAGGAAATGACTTGTGTATTAATTCACTTCCCATGACACACTGTTGCTTGTAGCAGTGGGGGATGGTTATTTAGAGGAACCAAATTGCAATGCAGCTGAAGATGGAGCCAAGACATCACCCACATTCTGGAGTGATGTCTGTGACTACGCTACGGCATTATGGAGACCATTACCTCCTAATTGTAATCTCAATTCTGAATCAAGGAGAATTTAAATTACTTTTGACTGGTAAATGCTTATAGCAGTGTTGAATTCCTATAATTTAACCACAACAAGGCATCTCTTTATTCACATCAATAGAGTATCACAAGACAGATGACTCTAGGACTGTATACATATGCACATACAGGAACACAGACATATCAGACATTGGATTCAGACAAACTTCTTGCTATATCTATCTGGCTCAGACCTTTTTACAGAAAGGCTGAGGAGATACATCATTCTGAGGGCAAGACCCAGGCATAATAGACCTAACCCAATGTGAACCACTATTGGGAGTTATAATTTGTCATAGAGCATATCATCTGTCACACCAGTCATTTCCAGGGTCAAGACCTTAGGTGTTTATTCAGGTATTAGGGCAAGAGAGTGCTATATATAATACATAAAAAATGGGGGCACATGTTTTCCTATTTTCAAAATCCTGTAATAAAGCCCAATATGAAGGTACTTAAAGGGGTATCCATCCCATCCCCTCACAGTGGCCTTTAATGGAATGTGGGAGCATCCCAGTGGGAACTGTACTGCGCAGCAGAGCTGGAGAGTGATCATGTAGAGTAGACAGCAATGGGAGTGCAGGAGACCAGGTGGCCTGCACAGCCCAGCAGAGTCTGGTAGCTCTGAGGTACCCAGTGACGAAGTGACACTAGCTTTTGCTACAAAGCTGCAACTGCTCAGGATAAAAAGCTGAAATAATGGCAATTATCAAAGTCCACTCATATGGGACACATACACAAGCACTTGGAAATCACCCTCTACAAAGATCCCTATACTATCCTACCCTCTGTATGGGGAAGTTTAAGCCAGTAAAAATGTCCCACTATTTCTTTCCAGTGAGAAAAGGTAGAAGGAATTTTGAGATAAGCATGTAAACTGTACATAATTTATTAACATTTAATGAAAATGAAGAAAAACAAACCAGAAAATATGCAAACCTTATTTTAATTTCTCATAACTGGGACTATAACATCTCTACATATGACTTTATGTATGTAAATTAATTAATTATTTATTTTAAAAAAAAATTTTTTTTTAATTAATTATTTTTGAGGGGTCAATAAAATAATGCTCCTGTTTATCCCTTATTTATCTGCTTCCTTACCGCTTGCTCTCTCTTTTTAAATCTGTTCTCCTTTCTAGTTAATTGAGGCTGCCTGCAGTTATATTAACACGTTCACAACACAACATACAATAATACAGGCTTTGAAATTAGACAAATATATATCTAAATTCAAATTTTATTAATTTAAATTATTATATTATCATATTCACTCCTTTCCTGGCCAGCTCACATCCAATGACTGATTTCTGAAAGAGTATAATGATTATTATATTATCACTGTCAATATTTTTCTGGTTTAATTCAAATTTCTATATAATTTTTAAAAAATAATTCCCATGATGTCAGTGAGAATTAAATGAGAGAATGTACATAGAGCACTTTTAACAATGACTAGTGTACATCAAAAGCTTGATAAATGTTAGTCTTACTCCTTATGATCCTGAGAACATGTTATAAAGAGTTTTCTGGCTTTTTGCAATTAGTCCACTAAAATCCATATATATATTTCAAACCTATTCCACATTCTGGAACAAATCTTTCCAATTAGAGGTTTAGTATAAGAAACTTTAGCTTAAAAGCTCAATGGCTGAGCATTAAATTTTCCCTCATTGAAGTCCAAATTTTGCCTAGTCACTTATTCTCAGTAAGTGAGCATTCATTTTTCTGTGCTTCATCGCACAATTGAGGTTTAGGTTTTCTGTTTTTTGTCATATAATTATTGTGATATGAGTATCAATCACCTCTTTATTGGCAATGCCTACATATAAACTTTCGACAAATCCCACAGCAATACAAATAAATTTAGTAATATTATTTTCAACTTCATTTCACAGAAAAAAATAAAATTGCTACACAAGAAGGCTAAGTAACTTGTTTGAAGTCGCCAGGCTGCTTGTGGCCATATGGGATTGTTAACCTTGGCTCTCTGGCTTCAGTGCCCTTACTCTTACCCACTATGCTTTGCAGCTTCTCATAAAATAGCATAGTCACCAGAACTTAAAGCACTCTAAATGAACGCAGTTCCATGTTTAGTAATCAAATGTCTCTGACACACTCCCATTCTTTTTTGGGTTGCTAATCTACATTTGACCCTCTCCTTGCCTGATTACATTACCTCAGCATTTTTCAACTTTTTTTTCATCTCATGGTACACATAAACTAATTACTGAAATTCTGAGGCACACCAAAAAATAGATTTTTTTGCAGATCTGACAAAAAAAGGTATAATTTTGATTCATTCACGCCAGACAGCTATTGTTGTGTTGGCTGTTGTCAATTTTTTTTAATTTGACAATCTAAGGGAAAATCTAGAGGTCAGTGCCCCTGACTAAACTGCCATATTGCATTTCAAAAATCCTTGCAGCACACTGGTTGAAAATCGATGTTTAACCTGATTTGCATTCTAGCATTCCTAAATTCAGCCAGACATAATGGAATGCTTGTGTGGTTGTTCACATTATCTGCATTATTTATTTCATTTTTACTGCTTCCTTAATGCACTGCCATATGTTTGCAAACATTCCACTAAAGCTGCTCTCAAGATTCACAATACTACCTTGCTTCTAAATCCTATACACGCTTTCTTTTCCATTCATACTACATTTGAATTAGCCTTTTAAGGGAAAATTTTCTCCCTCAATACAATCTTATTTTTGTAGCTTTATGATTACTCCTCATTCTGAATTCCATTCTAACTCTTGAGCTATTGCTTCTGTCTTGATTTTTTGTATACCTATTGTTTTTAATCCTCACCCAAGGAAATGTTTATTGATTTTAGAGAGAGGGTAAAGAAGAGAGAGAGAAACATCTGTTGGTTCCTGTATGTGCTCTGACCGGAGATCAAACCCCCAACCTAGGTACATGCCCAGAACAGGTATCGATCTCGTAACATTTTGTTCCACAGCATGATGCTCCAACCAACTGAGCCATACTGGCCAGCGCTCTGCTTACTTTTTTGAGCCTAGTAGTCACTAGGAGCCCTTCTTAGTAGGTGTCTCTCTTTTTTTATCCCCCCCCCCACTCAGGGTTCACAACACAATTTGTTTAGGTTCTTGAGTTTTCCATTAAAAATGCTACCTTGTTAAATACATCAGATTTATTCATTTCCTAGTTTTTTTTTTATCAAAACAAGTACTGATATATTATACATCTACTCATTTGTTACACCTACTCATTGACAGGGTGTGGCAAAAGTAAGTTTATAGTTGTTTGTATGGAAAATAACATAATAACTAACAAATAATATACAAGAATAAATTATGTTGTCTATTCAGTGTGGTTCAGTGGTTGAGCATTGACCTATGAACTAGGAGGTCATAGTTCAATTCCCAGTCCGGGCACATGCCTGGGTTGCAAACTCAATCCCCAGGGATGGTGCGTGCAGGAGGCAACTGATCAATGATTCTCTCTCATTATTAACATTTCTGTCTCTCTCTCCCTCTCCCTTCTTCTCTGAAATCAATAAAAAAATATTTAAAAAAGAGGATAAGTTCTTTTTTTCACATATAACTGTAAACTTACTTTTACCCTACATTTTGATATATATACTAGATTGTATATGCTACTTGCTATTACATGCCATTATTATCACAAAGATATTTTATGCAATATAGCATGTTATATTGAGCAGGAAATATACTCTTAGAAGTCATCTAAAGAACATTTAAAACGTGATTTAGTGCAACTACTTAATGAAAGCACATGGACATTTAACCTGAGCAATGTGTGCATTGAAAGGAGGTCTACATTACTGAACAGTAAAGGGTGATTGACAACATGTGCTTTTCTTTCACCAAATAAAAAAAAGGAAGCATTTTTATCCTTTAGCATGATTCTGGTGACAAGGCTTGCATTGCCAAAATGCCTTTTGCAAATGGACAGAAATATATTACCTATTACCTATTACCTACTACCTATTACATATGATATATTATATATTATACTAGAGGCCTGGTGCACAGACTTGTGCACCAGTGGGGTCCCTCAGCCTGGCCTGCGGGAATCTGACCAAAACCAGATCTTCAACATCCCCCAAGGGGTCCTGGATTGCGAGAAGGCGGTTCTCGGATGACACAACCCAGAATCGGGCTTCCTGCTCTCTGGTTCCAGGTGTGTCACCCAAGAACTGCAGCTGCCAAGTAACCACAGATTGGCAGCTCCTGCATTGAGAATCTACCCTCTGGTGGTCAGTGTGTGTCATAGCTACCAGTCAGAGCGTCTGCCCCTGGGGTCATTGTGCATCATAGCTACCGGTAGGATGTTCGGACAGTTGCTTAGGCTTTTATATATATACTAGAGGCCTGGTGCACAGAAATTTGTGCACTCGGGGTGGGTCCCTAAGCCAGGCCTGTGCCCTCTCGCAGCTTGGGACCCCTCGGGGGGATGTCCACCTACTGGCTTAGGCCCGATCTCTAGGGAATCGGGCCTAAACTGGCAGTCAGACATCCCTCTGACAGCCCAGGAGTCCTCGGGGTATGTCCACTTGCCAGCAGGGAGCAGACCTAAGCTGCAGTCAGACATCTTTAGTGCTGCTGAGGAGGCGGGAGAGGCTCCTGCCACCACCGCTGTGCTGGCAGCCATTAGCCTGGCTTGTGGCTGAGCAGAGCTCCCCCTGTGGGAGTGCACTGACCACCAGGGGGAAGCTCCTGCATTAAGTGTCTGCCCCCTGGTGGTCAGTGTGTGTCATAGTGACCAGTCATTCCCAGTCATTTTGCTGTTAGGGTCAATTTGCATATTACCCTTTTATTATATAGGATAGAGGCCTGGTGCACGGGTGGGGGCTGGCTGGTTTGTCCAGAAGGGTGTCCAGGATCAGGGTGGGGGTCTCGCTGGGGAGCCTGGCCAGCCTGGGTGAGGAGCTGATGGCTGTTTTCAAGCTGGCCACGCCCCCCAGCGGCCCAAGCTCCCAGCCTCTCCGTTTTTCAGTGCCTCCTTGAGAGGAGGCCATGGCCAGCTGGAAGCAGGTATCTGGGATTTATTTATCTTCTATAATTGAAACTTTGTAACCTTGAGCGGAGCCCAGGGCCGGCCAGGGCAGGCGGGAAGCTTGGCTTCCTCCATCGCCAGTGGCAACCCAAGCCTTCTGCTCTCTCCAGCTCTGTGGCCGCTGCCATCTTAGTTGGGTTAATTTGCATATTTGCTCCTGATTGGCTGGTGGGCATGGCTTGTGGGTGTAACGGAGTGGCGGAGTGTTGGTTAATTTGCATGTTTCTCTTTTATTAGTGTAGATTAGAGGCCCAATGCACAAAATCCGTGCAAGAGTAGGCCTTTCTTCCCCTGGCTGCTGGCACCAGCTTCCTTCTAGCACCCAGGACCCGGGCTTCCCTTGCATCCCCAGCTTCATCCAGAAGGTCGTCTGAAAGGACGTCCAGAAGGACATCTGGTCTAATTAGCATATTATGCTTTTATTATTATAGACTAGTAGCCCAGTGCACAAAATTCGTGAATGGGGGGGTGTCCCTCGGCCTGACCTGCACCCTCTCCAATCTGGAACCCATCGGGGGATGTCTGACTGCCAGTTTAGGCCTGATCCCATCACAATCGGGGACTGCTGGCACCTAACTGCTCACCTGCCTGCCTGCCTAATCACCACTAACCACTTTGCATGCTGGCCCAATCACCCCCAACTGCCATCCCCTGCCAGCCTGCTCACCCCCAACTGCTGCCCCTGCCAGCCTGCTTTCCCCCAACTGCCCTCCCCTGCCAGCCTGATCGCCCCTAACCGCCTCTGCCTCTGCCCCGCCACCATGGCTTTGTCTAGAAGGATGTCCGGAAGGTCTCCCAGTCTAATTAGCATATTACCCTTTTATTAGTATAGATAGACTAGAAGCCCAGTGCACGAAATTTGTGCATAGGTAGGATCCCTAGGCCTGGCCAGTGATCAGGGCCGATCGGGACCTTCCTTCTCCCAGCTGCCAGCTGCCGGCCAGGCCTCCCTTCGTTCCATGCCCCCGCAGTGGTCAGTGCACATCATAGCGAGCAGTCAAACTCCTGGTCAGTCAAACTTCCAAGGGGGTAATTTGCTATTAGGCTTTTATTATATAGGCTATTATATATTATGCATTATATGTTGTATGTTATATGTTATACATCATATGTTATATGTCATATATTATATTATTATATAGTGTATATATTTTATATTTTATATACATTTTATATACTATATATAATTATATATATAGCTCTCTTCTGAAACAATAGTATAAATTATGACATGCAAGATTATTCTATTAGCCTATTTTTATTTTTAACCTGTTATGCCACATTTAATGAGAGAAATTTTAGCCATATTGGAGTATGCAGGGCCAGATAATATGTCACTTCTTTTCTTTTAAAACTTATTGCTGTGATGTGTTTTTATAGATGCTGATTTGCAACATTGCCAAGATTAGACAGTTCTAGTACATCCTTTCTGAGGCACAGAAGAGCCAACTACTGTCTTTAATAGAAAAATATATGAACCTTTTATCCCACTTTATCTGGGAAATAAATAGAATTTGTTCAGATAAGTGTGGCATTTTATAAAAAAAACCTAGAGGCCCAGTGCACAAAATTTGTGCACGGGAAGGGTCCCTAGAGGCTAGCAGCTAGTGGCTAGTGGCTGCCCGCTGGGGCCTCCCTTCATTCCACGCTGCCCCCTGGTGGTCAGCACACATCATAGTTAGCTGTCAAACTCCCAGTTGGTTGAACTCCCAAGGGGACACTTTGCATATTAGGCTTTTATATATATAGATGAGTTAAACTTAGGATGATTTAGAAAGATGGTACAAAATTGCTGCAAAGGACCATAATGTTATCAAATGTTGGGAATTTTATTTGGATATACTTTACAGAGGAAATATATTTCCTAGGATACCTTGTCATTCTATTTATATTTAGGTAGATAGGGTTGATAAATAATTATTTACAGATTCTAGTAAACTTAAATATAGTTAGGGATTCTAGATTGAAATTTATATTATGTAGTCATTTCCTGGACAAAAAATAAATAGTTGGAAAGGGTACACAGACTTCTTTGTGAGAAATTGACTTCCATTCTTTATCTAGTCAATTTGTTTCTCAAGTAGAAAACTTATATATGTCCCTACTGCCTACAGAAGATGTCTACAAGTTTTTAATGATTTTTTCCCAGGAAAATTTGAACCTCTTCTTTCTTTCTTTTTTCTTTTTTTTTTTTTTTTGCTCCCCTCACTCCTTCTCCATGCTTTTGTAAATATGGTATCAAAATTATTACCCTGAATATCAGACCTATTAAAACTCTTGCATTTTACATTTTACTTCTTTCCCTGGTATCTGATAGACATTTCTGCTTCATAAGAGATGGCAGGGTATCATTTCTGGTCAATTACTACTATCTTAGGCATGAGTTGCAACCAAAATTAGGCTGAGTATGGAACTCAGAGTGAAACTACAATCTGCCTGCCCCCAGCCCTGACCCTGACCTTGACCCTGATCCTGATGCAAGGCTGGAGAAGGGCACAGTGCCAGGCCCTGCTGTACCCACCCACCATGGTCCAGCTCAATCCTGCCCTGAGTGGCAGCTGGGGCGCACCCTGGCTGGCCCTGCTGGAGTTGCTATGGGCACGAAGCATGGGCGCCCTTCCAAAGCACATACTCACTGAATGTTTACAGACTGGCTATCCTGGCAGGGATTTCAACTGCACATGTTTTTCATACTTTCATTTTCTTTTTAAATATTTTTTACAAAATAAAGATTTTATACAAGCAATATATAAATGGATTTCTATAATATCCCAATGTGATACAGTATAAATATGCTATGGTTTGTTTATTATGAACAGATACTCAGCAGTTATGGCCATTGCGTGTAACTTCTAAGTACTGTAGTCTCTGGGTGTTGGTGGTGGCAGGGGCGGGGGCATGGTGCATTTCCATCCTGGTAAACCCTTCATAGTACTCAGTTCTATATTGCTCAGTAAACATTACTGTTACTAAAAAAAAAAAAAAAAAAAGAGGGAGGCCTAGGCTACCTGGCCGGTGGCACTGCAGCATGCAGTCGGGGCCTCTCTCTGCAGGGTGATCAATCTGGGGGCCCCGCCATCAATTGCCCCACAGAGAGAGACCCAGGCCAGCCAAGTAATTGCACCCCACGCCTGTCACCTGCAGAGGCAGGCAACCGGTGGCAGGGGAGGGGGAGCAGCACTGCACAGACTGCAAAGAGTGGCAACAGCGGGGGTGGGGCCAGCTGCCAGCAGCCGGGGAAGGAAAGCCCTGATTGGCCCTGATCTCAGGCCAGGCCTAGGGACCCTAGGATTGTGAGAGGGTGTAGGCTGGGATGAGGGACCCCCCAAGTGCATGAATTTTTGTGCACAGGCCTCTAGTAAATAAATATCATTAGAATTTAACTTATATAAAGATATAGATTAGTCACGTCATTTATTCTTTCGGTTTAACAGCTATCTTTCAACTAGCCACAAATTAAGAGCACTAAGTTACTCAACACTGAAAATGTAGTTCTGGTTCAACAATTCAGTAGTACTTCTTTAAATAAATTGTCCACAACAGACAATGCGGGGGGGGGGGGGTAAGGGCATGGGGTGGGTGGGAACCGCGTGAAGGGGAGCTATGGGGAGAAAAAAGAGGAACAACTGTAATCTGAACAATAAAGATTTATTCAAAAAATATATAGAAATGTGATTCAATTAGAATTTGGAAAATTATCACAAACCACGTTAAAAATAAGATCATTTTTGCTGAAAAGACTTTCTGGATCAGCTTCAATGCAAAACATGACACAAACACCAATTTTTTATTGTTCATATCTGAGGGCATGATAAAGTACTCAGTAATGTATTCTTTCTTAAATTCAACATGCAATTTTTAGTAACTGAGAGGTCAAAGCTAGCATTAAGGAGCCTTGAGGATATTTGAGGTAGAGAAATACCCAGGTTTTCTATATAAATATACATTGAAAGAGTAACTATAGGGAGCGATACTTTCTTGAAACTAAAATATTCAGATATACTAGAATTTCAAATAAGCAATAAGTCTGCCTCATGTATTTTTTATCATTCTCTGCTTATCTCATCAAATTAAAGTTACTTTATCTAAATTCATGTAGTGTAAGAATTCAAAATCATAATCTTGGTTGTTTTGAATTGAAGAAACAACCACGTTTGCTATAAAGATAGAAAAACTGAGGAAGAGATAACGGCAGCCAAATAGACAGACATTTCTTGCACCTTCTCCCAGAGCCAAACTGGAAATAAAACTGAAGTGAGTAACATACACTCGAAATTACTAACTGAGGTCCAGCTGAGGAGGAGACTTATATCAAGGAAGGACAGAAAACACCTGGATATTAGTAGGGAGGGCAAGGTTGTAAGAGGGGCTGACCTTGCTTCCATGGGCAGCAGGGCCGAGAGTGAGGAGGGAGCTCTCAGATAGCCGGGCCTCAGAAGATAGAGGCCCTGAACCCAGGCTGGGCTCCACAGCCTGGAGCACCAGAGCCAAGATCCCCGGCCCATGTAACATCCAGCCATGAAAGGCAGTAGGGTTGCTGGAACTAGTAGACCAGAGCTGGTTAGAGAGAAAGCCACAGTTTTGTTTTTTTTGTGTGTGTGTGTGTTTTTTTTTTTGTTTGTTTGTTTTTTAAACCAGAGCACAGGAGTTTTCATTTGCATCTACTCACCCAAAGCTTCGGTGCAGGGGCAGGGGAGTGGACTTGAGCTCCTAAAGAGAGGCTGGAGTGGGAAGCATTGCAGGGAGAAGTGGAAAAACAGCAGCAGGAGTCCTGCATTTGGTCGTACACCCATAAATTGAAATGGCCATTTTTCCTGAGAGGAGCTAGCCTCTCCCAGTGGCCACAGGGCAGTTCAATCCAATACATAGAAGCAAGTACAAAGGGAGAGAAATAATGGGGAGACAAAAAATCACCCTTAAATGAGAGAAAAGGAGGAATCACAGAAAAATGAACTAAATGATTTGGAGGTAAGGAATTTGTCAAATAAAGAATTCACAGTAATGGTAATACGAATACTCAAACTCAGTGAGAACTACAAGCAAGTTAATGATAGTTTTAAGAGACATAATGAAAGTTAAACCAACATGAAAAGACAGGTTGAAACAATAAATATCAATTGGAAATGAGGAATGATATACCTGAAATAAAGAATACCTGGAATGTTTCAACAGTAGACTAGATAAAGTTAAGGACCTAATCAGCAAATTAGAAGACAAGACAGAAAAAAACACCCATTCAGAGCAGCAAATGGGAAAAAAAACCAAACAATTAAAAAGCAAGAGTTTTAAGTGAGCTTTGGAAAAACATGAAACATAAAAACATTTGTATGAAAGGGATTCCAGAAGAAGAAGAATCTAAGCAAGGAATGGAGAACCTGTTTGGAAATAATGGCATAAAATTTCCCTAACCCAGTGAAGGAAAATGTCACTCAAGTTCAGAAAAAACAGAGTCCCAATCAAGATGAACCCCAAAAGATCCACACCTAGGCACATCATAATTAAATTGGCAAACTTTAAAGACAAAGGAAAATCTTAAAAGCTGCATGAAAGAGACAGTAAGTTACCTACAAAGGAGTTCCCATTAGAATGTCACCTGATTTATCAATAGAAACACTTCAGGCCAGAAGGGAGTGACATGAAATACACAAAGTAATGAAAACAGAAAGACTGAAGGCAAGACTATTCCATTTAGCAAGGATATAATTCAAAATCAAAGGTGAAATTATAAGCTTTGCAGACCAAAAAAAAAAAAGGCTCAAGAGTTTATAACCGCCAAACCAACACTAAAAGAAATGCTAAAGGGACTGTTGTAAGAAGAAGAAATAAAGAGACAGAGAAGAACACAGGCATAAAGAATAAGAATGGCAACAAACAACTTTCTATCAATAATAACCTTAAATGTAAATGGCTTAAATGCTCCAATCATAAGACATAGGGTAGCTGAATGGATAAGGAAACATGAACCATATATATGCTGCTTATGAAAAACAAAGATAACCTCAGAACAAAAGACTCACACAGAATGAAAGTGAAGGGATGGAAAAAAAATTTCCAGGAAACTGGATATATTTAAAAAAAAAAAAGGTAGGGTAGCAATACTCATATCTGACAAAATAGACTTAAAAGTGAGACAATACATATCACTTCATAATAATAAATGGATCGATCCAACAAGAGACTATAACTCTGGTAAACATATGTGCACCCAATACAGAAAGAGGAACTAAGAAAACAATCCAATTTACCATTGCAACAAAAAAATAAAATACTTAGGAATAAATTTAATGAGGGAGGTAAAAGACTTATACTGGGAAAACTACAGGATGTTGAAAAAATAGATAGAGGAAGAGATGAACAAGTGGAAGAATAAACAGAGTTCATGGATTGGTAGAATCAACATCATTAAAATGTCCATACTTCTCAAAGCAATCTACAGATTCAATGCAATCTTATTAAAAAATCAATGGCATACTTCAGAGAACTAGAGAAAATACACAAAAAATGTATATGGAACCTTAAAAGACCCTGAATAGCTGCATCAATCTTGAGAAAGAAGAACAAACTGGGAAGAATCACAATATCAGATATCAAGTTGTACTACAAAGGCACCATAATCAAAATAGCCTGGTACTGGCACAAGAACGGGCATATAGATCGATGTAAAAGAACAGAGAGCACAGAAATTGACCCAGATCATTATGTTCAATTAATATTTGACAAAGGAGGCAAATGTATACAATAGACTCAAGACAGTCTCTTCAATAAATGATGCTGGGAAAATTGGACAGATACATGCAAAAAAAATGAAACTAGACAACCAACTTACACCATACACACAAATAAACTCAAAATGAATAAAAGAGTTAAATATAAGTTATAAAATCATAATTTAGAAGAAACCATAGGCAGCAAAATATCAGGTATCTCTCATAGCAATATGTTTACCAATACAACTCCTAGGCCAGGGAATAGGAAACTAAGGAGAAAATATTTTTTCCTCTACCTACTTTGGGGTTTTCTTGTTCTTCTCTTTATAGTTCTTAAAGTTGTAGGGTTAAATAGTTTATTTTTGATTTTTCTTCTTTTTTGAAGTAGGCCTACAAACTTCCCTATAAGGATAGCTTTTGCTGTGTCCCACATATTTGGGGTTGTTAGTGATCTTTATTGTGTTCATTTTCATTTATTTCCAGGAAGTTTTTTATTTCTTCCTTGATATTGTTGATAACCCATTAATTGTTTAATAGCATGCTATTTAGCATCCATGTGTTTATTTTTGTTTTTATTGTAGTTAATTTCTAATTTTATGCTATTGTGATCTGACAAGATGCTTGGTAGGATTTCAATCTTCTTGAATTTGTAGAGACTTAGTCTATGTCCTAACATGTGGTCTATCTTTGAAAATGTCCCATGTGCACTTGAGAAGAATGTATATTTTGCTGCTTTGGGGCGAAATGTTCTATAAATGTCAATTAAATCCATCTGATCCAGTGTGTCCTTTAGAGTCACTATTTCCTTGTTAATTTTTTGCCTAGAAGATCTATCCAGTGAGGTCAGCAGGGTGTTAAAGTCCCCTACTATAACTGTATTATTATTGATCTCTCCCTTAAAGTCCTCTAGAAGTGCTCCTGCTTTGGGTGCATATATGTTTACCAGGGTTATATCCTCTTGTTGGATCAATCCCTTTAGTATTATGTAGTGATCTTTGTTGTTTCTTATGATGGCCTTCATTTTGAAGTCTATTTGTTGGATATGAGTATTGCTACTCTAGCTTTTTTTTTCTTTTCTATTAGGATGGAAAATTTTTTTCCATCCCTTTACTCTCATCTGTGTGTGTCTTTTGTTCTGAAGTGGGTCTCTTGTAAACAGCATATAGTTGGGTCATGTTTTTGTATGTTTTTGTATCCATTCAGCTACCCTATGCCTTTTTTTGGAGCATTTAATCCATATACACTTAGAGTTATCGATAGGTAGTTAATTCTGTATGCCTAGGTTTCTCTCTCTGTTTCTTCTTCTCATTACAGAAGTCCCTTTAGCATTTCTTGTAATGCTGGCTTGTAATGCTGGCTTAGTGGTGATGTACTCCTTTAGCCTTTTTTTTTTTTTTTTTGTCGGGGAAGCTCTTTAAAAACCATCCATTTTGAATGATAGCCTTGATGCATAAAATAATCTTGGTTTCAGATCCTTGTTTTCAGTTACCTTGAGTACTTCATGCTATTCCCTTCTGGCCTGTAGAGTTTTTGATGAGAAATCAGGTGTCATGGTAGAAAGCAGGAGATTATGGTAGCTCCTTTGAAGGTAACAGTTTTCTTTTCTGTTGTTGTTATTAAGATTCTCTCTTTGTCTTTAATTTTTGGCATTTTAATTATGATGTGTCTGGGTGTGGGTCTATTTGGTTTCTTTCTTGGGGGTCTCTGTGCCTCCTGAACCTATGTGACTTTGTCCTTTACCATGATAGGGAAGTTTTCTGTCATTATTACTTCAAACTTGTTCTCTATCCCTTTCTCCTTTTCTGCCTCTTCTGGCACACCTGCTACTCTAATATTGTTATGTTTCATGTTGTCCCACAGCTCCCTTAAGCTGTTTTCCTGTTTTTTTCATTGTTTTTTTCTTTTTTGTTCTCTGATTGAATGATTTTTTTCAACCCTGTCTTCTAATTCACTGATTTGATCCTCAGCTTCCCCTAATCTGCTGTGATTTCCTTCCAATGTGTTCTTTATTTGTGCTATGTCATTCTTTATTTCTGTTTTCATAGTTACTATATCTTTTCTCATGCTATTGATCATCTTTACCATCATTACTCTCAACTCTGTTTCAGATAAATTTCTTATCTCTGCTTAATTTATCTCATCTTTTGGAGAAATATCTTGTTCTTTAATTTGAGGTTGTTTCTTTGTCTCCTCATTTTGGCTGCCTGTTTGGGTTTCTGATTATGTATTAGGTAGATGTGCTACATCTCTCAAGTTCTAGTTCAGGACAGTGTCAAACTCTGTTTCTGACTAATTAGATCAGGCAAAGACTCAAAGCATCCAGAGACTTCCTCTGCCTACAGACTGATAGGATTCCTCTTTTATTGCCCCAGGCAATCATCTCCAATGTTGTAAAAGTTTTTTTGTTTTTGTTTTTAACAGGTGGGGCAGTTGCTTCTGCCTGGAGGCTAATTGTTATTTTTAGTTTCTTAAGTGGCCTCAGGGCAATGTGTTTTCTACTAGGGCAGCGGTTCTCAACCTGTGGGTCGAGACCCCTTTGGGAGTCGAAAGACCCTTTCACAGGGGTCGCCTAAAACCATCGGAAAACACATATATAATTACATATTGTTTTTGTGATTAATCACTATGCTTTAATTATGTTCAATTTGTAACAATGAAAATACATCCTGCATATCAAATATTTACATTACAATTCATAACAGTAGCAAAATTACAGTTATGAAGTAGCAACAAAAATAATTTTATGGTTGGGGGGTCACCACAACATGAGGAACTGTATTAAAGGTTCACGGAATTAGGAAGGTTGAGAACCACTGTACTAGGGTAAGGCAACTGTCTTCCCCCCAGGCAAGGCAAATGTCTGTGTGGGAAAGATGTCCTCTGCTGCTTGAGGTAATGACACAGCACAGAAAACCAGTGGTGTCTGTGTTCTGAGTTCCCAGTCCTGGCTTCTGCTCACACAGCTCTAGTCCACTCTGCCCTCCCTCTGCTGGAGCACAAGGTGGGTGGCTCCACAGGGAATTTTGTGCATTGGCTCTTTAAGAGGGTGTCTAAATTTCCAGCCATCTCTCCCTAGCAGGCAGCAACCCCCCTGCTTTTCAGATTATGTGTTATGTGAGTACCCTCCTCAGTTATGGTGCTCTCTGCTAGAGGGCCCACCCTTGGGGATTAGATCCCGGATTACTCAGTGCCCCTTTCCCCACAGCTGAGATATCTCTCCAGAACTTTAGTTGCTGTCTGTGGGTGCTGGCCAGACCTTTTGCACCTCTGCCCCTCCTACCAGTCTCTATGTGGTCTCCACTTTTAGTCCTCGGGTATCAGGGTTCCCTCCAGTGAGTCTTCCATTGATTATTTAGGAATTTTTTCTGTATTTTAGTTGTAATTCAAGTTTGTTCCTGGGAGCATGTCCATGCAGCATCCTCTGCTGCCATTTTTAATGTCATCATTGATGTTTCTACTGGTATCTCTCTCCTAAGGAGAAAATAAACAAATGGGACTACATCAAAATATAAAGTTTCTGCCCAACAAAAGAAACCATCAACAAAATGAAAAGGAAACCCACTGTACAGGACAATATATTTGCCAATGATACATCTAATAAGGGGTTAACTTCTAAAATATACAAAAAACTCATACAACTTAACAAAAGAAAGACAAACAGTCCAATTAAAAAATGGGAAAGCACTTAAATAGACACTTCTCCAAAGTGGATATACAGAAGGCCAAGAGAGACATATGAAAATATGCTCAAAATCACTAATTATCTGAGATATAAATTAAAACAAGGAGATATCACCTCATACCTGTCAGAATGGCTTTCATCAACAAACAATAATTGTTGGCGAGGATGTGGAGAAAAGTGAACCGTAGTATACTGTGGATGGGAATGCAAACTGGTGCTGCCACTATGGAAGTAAGTGTGAAGTTTTCTCAAAAAATTAAAAATGGAACTTCTATTTAACTCAGTGATCCCACTTCTAGAAATATATCCTACGAAACCAGAAACACCAATCAGAAAGAATGTATGTACCCCTATGCTCATAGCAGTGTAATTTACAATAACTAAGATTTGGAAACAGCCCAGGTGCACATCAGCAGGTGAGTGGATAAAAAAGCTGTGATACATTTACACCATGGAATACTGCATGGCTTAGAAAAAATGAACTCTTACTATTTGCAGCAACATAGATAGACCTGGAGAGTATTATGCTAAGCAAAATAAACCAGTCAGAGAAAGATAAGTATCACTTGATCTCACTCATATGTGGAATCTAATGAGCAAAATAAACTGATGAACCAAATAGACCCAGAGACATAAGCATGTAACAGACTGAGGAATTTCAAAGGGAAGGTTGGAGTGGGAGTGGATAGGGAGAGATTAACCAGGAAACCTATATGCATATATCCATAGCCTATGGACCCAGATAATAGTGTGGTGAAGGCTTGGGAGAGGCAGGTATGGGGTGGACGGGTCAATGGGAAAAGAAACAATGGGGTCATCTATAATACTTTGAACAAGAAACATTAACATTTTTAAAATATGTGCTAGACAATCTTATTTTAAATGACCATAATTTATGTTCTTATGGAATGGGAAAAACATGCTAATTTTAAAATTTTTGTTATTGTTTAGAAAATTTTTATAATATTGTCTGATCTGGTGTTAACATTGTCTCATACCAAAACTAAGTATGTGTTTATACCTTTTTATGGAATCTCTATTCTGTTCCATTATTTATTTTTCTATTCTTGTGCCAAATTTGTATTTTTTATTATAATGATCCTATATAATAAATAGGAAATATGCTAATTTGTTCGTTATGGTGTCTGAGTCACGACCAGTCAATGGCTTGTGCAAGCACAGGAGCTGGAGGTGGGGACGGGGTTGGGGTGGGGACTTCTGCCCCCAGTGGAGGCACGCCCAGGCCTGCCCAGCACTAACATCCCACCCAGTGCTGAGGTGAACCTGCCTGCCTGCATCCCTGACCTGGGATGTGACACTGTCTGCCTGAGTCCCTGTCCAGCACTGAGGTGAAGCAGGCAATAACGGAGTTTGAGTCATGCCCAGTCAATGGGTTTCTCATGCACAGGAGCTGGGGGACGGGGTCCGGGGCATGGACTTCCTCCCCCAGTGGAGGAATGCCCAGGCCTGCCCAGCGCTAACATCCCACCCAGTGCTGAGGTGACCTGCCTGCCTGTGTCCCTGACGTGGGACTTGGCACTGTCTGCATGCGTCCCCGCCTAGCTGAGGTGAAGCTGCCTTTCAGACTATAACTTCCACCATCAAAGATCAAACTGTACACCCCAAATGTTTTTTCTTGGATGGTCCAGGTGGTAGTGGAAAAGCATATCTTTATAAAGTTTTAATACATTATATTAGAGGTCGTGGTGGTACTGTTTTACCTACAGCGTCTACAAGAATTGCTGCAAATTTACTTCTCAGTGGAAGAACCTTTCATTCCCAGTATAAATTACCAATTCCATTAAATGAAACTTAAATTTCTAGAATCTATATAAAGAGTGAAGTTGCTAAAACCATTAAAAAGGCCCAACTTCTCATTATTGATGAATGCACCATGGCATCCAGTCATGCTATAAATACCATAGACAGATTACTAAGAGAAATTATGAATTTGAATTTTGCATTTGGTGGGCAAGTTCTCCTTCTTGGAGGGGATTTTTGACAATGTCTCAGTATTGTACCGCATGCTATGTGATCAGCCATAGTACAAATGAGTTTAAGGTACTGTAGTGTTTGGGGATGATTCAGAAAGTTGTCTCTTAAAACAAATATGAGATCAGAGGATTCTGCTTATAGTGAATGGTTAGTAAAACTTGGAGATGGCAAACTTGAGAGCAGCTTTCATTTAGGAATGAATATTATTTAAATCCCCTGTGAAATGATTTGTAACGGATCTATTATTGAAGCTACCTTTGGAAATAGTATATCTATAGATAATATTAAATATATCTAAATGTGCAATTATTTGTCAAAAAAATGAGCACGTTCAAATATTAAATGAAGAAATTTTGGATATACTTGATGGAGATTTTCACACATATTTGAGTGATGATTCCATTGATTCCACAGATGATGCTGAAAAGGAAAGTTTTCCCATTGAATTTCTTAATAGTATTACTCCTTCAGGAATGCCGTGTCATAAGTTAAAATTGAAAGTGGGTGCAATCATCATGCTACTGAGAAATCTTAATAGTAAATGGGGTCTTTGTAATGATACTAGATTTATTATCAAAAGATTACGAACTAACATTATCAAAGCTGAAGTATTAAGAGGATCTGCAGAGGGAGAGGTTGTTCTGATTCCAAGAATTGATTTGTCCTCGTCTGACACTGGCCTCCCATTTAAATTAATTCGACAACAGTTTCCCATGATGCCGGCATTTGCAATGACTATTAATAAATCACAAGGACAAACTCTAGACATAGTAGGAATATTCCTACCTGAACCTGTTTTCACATATGGTCAGTTATATGTTGCTTTCTCTCGAGTTCGAAGAGCGTGTGATGTTAATGTTAAAGTTGTAAATACTTCATAACAAGGGAAATTAGTCAAGCATTCTGAAAGTGTTTTCACTCTTAATGTGGTGTACAGGGAGATATTAGAATAAGTTTAATCACTTTATCAGTCATTGTTTGCATCACTGTTGTTTTTATATCGTGTTTTTATTGTTTTCATATCATATTTTTGTTGTTTTTATATCATGCCTCTGTTATTGTTATATCATTTTGTTACTGTTTATTTATTAATAAATTTATATATTATTTTATATACATTTTACTTATTTCCTTTCATCTCTGACACTTCTATTATAGAAAAAGGGCAAATAGCAATATTAAAATATTTCCTCTAATTCCCTTTTAATGTGCATGAATTTTGTGCAGCAGGCCACTAGTTTTATAATAAGTAGAAGTGCTTAAATTTTATTGCTTTCACTACTCTCAAACTTTTGCATTTCTACATAGATGTTAAAATAATTCTGTCACTTTTAGAGAAAAAAAAGTCTGCTAAGATTTTTATTGTGTGCAACATAAATTTGTAGAGATTTGGCATCTTTCCATTATGTATGGCCTCTTCCAACCACTTAACCACTTTGGCATTCTTTAAAATCTTCTCAATAATGAATTATTATTTTTTATGCAGAGATCTTGCAATTCATTTAATAGATTTATTCTTGGTTACTTGAATTTTTAAATATTTATCAAATATATATGCAGATGCAAGCATGAATCATAATGTAGAGTTTTTTATATTTTGACCACTGAATATACTCCTGGACATTGGTAACTAAACTCCATAAAAAGAATCAGCATGCTTCCAAACAATTGAAATGAAAGCCAATGGCAAAAGGTGGTATGCTGGGGTCCAGCCCCAGCGGGTCCAGGGGTTCCTAAAGGTGCGGACGCAGTCGGCGAAGAATGTTTTACACGGAGACAGTGTTCAGAACTCTCTAGCTCTCTTTAGTCTCCGTGGATCTTCCTGTGCCTGGCTGAGGCCACAGAAAAGACCCCAAGGCAAGCTGAGCCTTTATTTTATAGTGAGAGGTAAACAAGGTAGTGGTTTCCATAGTTACACTGTTCTTGTGAGTTTCACTTGTTTACACTGTTCTTGTGAGTTTCACTTGTTTTTGTTCTTGTTGCACTTCCCTCAGCCCATCAGCCTCCCAAGTAAGATCTAGGGAGCGTCATAAGGTCAAGCCTAATTATGCTTAAGAGGACTGTGCCCTCTAAGCTGGGACTTGTTTGTGACTTTGCCCACAGGTCAGTCCGAGGCTTAACCCTATATCAGCTTCCCACAGTGGTAGCAGCAGAAGAAAGAATTAGTGAGCCTAAGGGGATGATGCTTACCTCCACTCAGAACTGATAGTAGCTTTATGGGAAGAAGATAGAAGAAGGGTTTGTGAACCCCTTTAAGTTAATAGCCAGAAGTGAGAGGCGCTAAGATCATGCCTATCTGCTCTGTGCTATATAATTCCATCACTATGACTGCTGCATGGACAGAGGCCCCTAGGGCTCCAAGCCTGCAGGGCTCATCCGTGTGTCCTCAGCAGAATTTACAAGACTAAAAGATCAATACTACTCTAACATCTAACAGCAGATTATTTTTCAATAGAGATGAAAAGGCATATGTGATGTATTTTATCTGTAATCTTTTGTTCAAAATTCTGGATATAAGATTTATTCAGATTTTTCAGTCATTGTAAATGTTTTATTCACAGATATATTAATTTTATTGTTTAAAATTATTATCAAAAGTTTATCTCATTACAAGTACCTATGTTTACAAGTATTTCCTCAAAGAGGAAATCAGGACCTCAAAATATATCAAAATATTTATAATTGGGTTACTATATACACATGGAGTATAATTATAGATGAAAAATCATCATATAAAGAATTGTGTAGAGCAAACAGTGGGAAAATTAGAATTAAGAGATATATATCATATATCTTTCAAAATGAGATGAAGTTACAGAACCGTGAGACAGTTGCACATCTACTGACAGCTGATTAGATTTAGCATAGTAGTATTTTAGATTTGCTTAAAGAATCTGTTGAGCTTATTAAGTGATATCTCCCTTTAGAAATTAAGCTACTGATAAATAATGCATCAATTTCCAAATTATACACTTTAATTATAATCTATACTAATAGAAGGGTAATATGCTAATTAGACCGGGAGACCTTAAGGATGATCTTCCAGACCTCCTTCCAGACAAAGCTGTGGCTGGCAGGGCCGAGGCAAGCCGCCAAAGCTGGGAGGGCCCATAGCAGAGCCCCAGCCGGGTGGGCATGGCCTCCCTCTGCGCAGCATTGATCACAGAACCCTTGCAGGGTGGGCAGGGCAGGTAGGGCTACCCTGTGGGCAGCGATTGATTGCAGGGTGGGCAGGGCCTCCGTGTGGGCGGAGATTAATGGCAGAGCCCAGGCCAGGTGGGAAACACCTGCCTCTGTTCTGCCATTGATCCCAGAGCCCCAGTAGGGTGGGCAGAGCCTCCCTCTGTGCAGCATTGATCACAGAGCCCTGGCAGGGTAGGCAGGGCATGGAGGACCTCCCTGTGGGCCACAATTGATCCCAGAGCCCAGGCCTGGTGGGCAGGGCCTCTCTGTGGGTGGAGATTAATGGTGAAGCACAGGCTGGGTGGGAAATGCCTGCCTCTGCTCTGCCATTGATTGCAGAGCCCAGGGTTGGTGGGCAGGGCCTCCCTGTGGGAGGGGATTAATGGCGGAGCCCAGGCCGGGTGGGCAGGGCCTCTCTGTGGGTGGAGATTAATGGTGAAGCACAGGCTGGGTGGGAAATGCCTCCCTCTGCACATCATTGATCACAGAGCCCCAGCAGGGTGGCCAGGGCCTCCCTCTGCACATCATTGATCACAGAGCCCTGGGAGGGTGGGAAGGCAGGCAGGGGGAGGCAGTGGGGGTGAGCAGGCTAGTAGGTGGGGGCAGTTGGGGGCTATCCGGCTGGTGGGGGAGGGGCAGTTGGAAGTGAGCAGGCTGGCAGTGGGGGGAAGTTGGGGGTTATCAGGCTAGTGGGGGGCAGTTGGGGGTGAGCATGTTGGCAGGGGGGGATTTGGGGGCAATCAGGCCAGCAGGAGTGGCATTTGGAGGTGAGCAGGCCAGCAGGGGGGGAAGTTGGGGTGAGCAGGCTGGCAGAGGGGGACAGTTGGAGGCAATCAGGTCGGCAAGGGGGTGCAGTTGGGGGCAAGAAGACCAGAGGCATGGGGGGGCAGTGGGGGCGAACAGGCCGACAGGTAGAGTGGTTAGGGGCGATCAGGCAGGCAGGCAGGTGAGCGTGAGAAGCCAGCAGTTCCGGATTGCGAGAGGGATGTCTGACTACTGGTTTAGGCCCGATCCCACAGTCAGACATACCCCAAGGGGTCCAAGATTGGAGAGGGTGCACACCAGGCTGAGGGACTCCCCCCCCCCACACACACATATGAATTTCATTCCTTGGGCCACTAGTGATAATATAATGATTTTAAATGTACCAAATGTTAGATTTTAGATTATATGGCAACAACTCTTAATATACAAAATGATCAAAACAAGATCTATAATCTTTACAATGGAGATAAACTTGAATAGAAAAATGTCAAGTAATTTTATTTTGTAGAATATTAGAATGTTGCTGAATTTACAGATATTCCATGACCAAAAAAATGTGAATAATGTGTCATCCATACCATGAATAATGTGCTTATGCATTTTTAAGTAAACTTTAGGGCTTTAGGGCAAAGAATAAAAAGTCGAGGATCTCTATTTGAAGATTTCTCATCACTAGGCTATTTTTTTAATGCTGTAACTGCTGTAAATTAGTGTTTGAAACTTTACACACACTCACACACACACACACACACACACACACACACACACCTCTTTTCATTGGCATTAAATTTATATGCCTCTCATTTATATGAGAGATTGAGAGAGAGGTATTGATTGATTCATCTAGAAGTTCTGATGATTTCAGTTTCCTTTTCCATACGGAAATATCATATGAAAGACAAAAAATGATCAGACATGATGCACACTTATTTATAACACTTTATTATAAGGGTCCATATATCTAAGAACACAATGCATGATTTTGCAGCCTAAACAAGGGACTGGAACTTCAGGTAGAATATAATTGTCCCAATGTCTACACGTATATGTTAATTAATTTAAAAAGATTTCAAACATCAAGTTGATGATTTGGTTTCTTAACAGTAAAACTAACATTTAAATCTGCATTTATAATGATTTAAACAACACTAAGCCTGCTTATATTTTGTAGCTGTTTTATTTTTAGATTGATAATAACTGGACATATTTATTCCTGGAGCTAGCTCTATTTCAAGTTACTTTCCCTGTGGCTTACTTATCACTCTCCCTTGAGACACTGCCTTAATGGAGATTTAAGTCGATAAGAAAACTGCAGAGGCTATTGAATTTAATAGTCACCTGATGGAGCTTGATCACTGTGGCCTTCTCACCCCAATATTCTTCTCTTAAAAAGAGACGATCTGTGCTGCTTATAGTCTTTGTAAAGATAGTCAGGAATTTATCTGATTCAGTTTTCCCACCTACACTGTATTGCTTTTATCTAAGTTCAACATTGTACAAAATGATTGCCTCTTCATATATACTAACTTGTTAAAGTACTTGTTTCTTTATCTGCTAAATAAATTAGATTTCTTGGAAGCATCCAGTCTTTATTTTTTCAAGTTTCTTTTTACTTTATGTTAAAATTAGATATTGGGATATTTGCAGAATATTTGAAAAGGCATTGATGATATCACTAGCATGTTGTCAACTAAGTAGTACAATTAAACATTTTTACATAACGTTTCATTTGGGTATTTTTAAGATTCACATTTAATTAATCATTTACTTTTCAGAGGTGTTTGGCTAGACAACTTGTTAGATTTGTAGCAGATTTTAAGTGGGGGAAATTGAATACTTTCTTATTTCTGAACCCCAGAGACTATTGAACAATTGTTAGAAATTCCAGAGGATGGCATAATCAATTTTCTAAAGAATAATAAAGGAATGAACAGAGAACTTCATCTGAAAGTTTAAATAACATTCATGGAAAGACCTTGACAAAGTATCATTTGTAAAAACATGCCATGAAGTTTTATTTTCACATGATTTATGTATGTGGAAATTTCCAAGAATGTAGTCTTTTTATATGATTTCTTTCTCTTAGTATGTTTTTGAAATTCATCCATGTTGCTGAACATATCAGTAATTCACTCATTTTTATCACTCCATTCATATTTAAACTTACTATCATTACAGTTTAACTAATATTTATCATATTTGTAACTGTCTTCTATATTTTGCACTTGTTCTTTGTTTCTTCTGTCTTTTAATATTCCCTACTTACCTGACTTCTGAGATTTTAAATGAGCATTAGTCAATTTTCTCTAGTCCATTAGTATATCAATTATATTTATTTTTTTAGGTTGTAATTTACATATACTAGTATAACTAACCTAAATCCACTTTTAAATAATAGTATGAGCTTCAATGGCAGAACAAGTACTTTTTTTTAAGTATTAGTTTTTTTAAAAAAATATATCTTTATTGATTTCAGAGAGGAAGGGAGAGGGATAGAGAGTTAGAAACAACGATGAGAGAGAAACATCGATCAGCTGCCTCCTGCACACCCCCTCCTGGGGATGTGCCCACAACTGAGGTACATGCCCTTGACCGGAATCAAACCTGGGACCCTTCAGTCCGCAGGCCCACGCTCTATCCACTGAGCCAAACTGGTTAGGGCAGAATAAGTACTTTTTATAAGAAAAGTACTTTCTACCTCCCATTGTAACATTGTTGTCATTCAATTTTTTTTTCTGCATGTTATGAACAATAAAACATTGTTAGTATTATTATAGATAAAGTTATGCATTAACAGTAAGAAAAATAAAATGTTTTATTTACCCTTATTAATTCCTTCTTTGACACTCTTTTTTATGTAGATCTAAGTTTTTGATTTACATAATTTTCACTGATTTTGAAAATTTTTGAACACTTTTGAAAGCCAGGTTTATTAAGTGAAATAAGCCAATCAGAGAAAGACAAATAGCATATGATCTCACTCATAAGTGGAGTCTAATGAACAAAATAAACTGATGAACAAAATAGAAACAGAGGCATGGATACGTGGAACAGACTGACAGATGTCAGAGGGGAGGGGAGGGGGGGACTGAATGAAATAAGGTGAAGGTATTAGACAAAGAACAAATATGCATAACCCAAAGACACAGACATTTTTTAAAAATTCTTTATTGTTAAAAGTATTACATATGTCCCCATTTTCCCCCCATTGACATCTTCTGACCCACCCCCACACCCTACCCAGGCCATCACCACCCTATTGTCTGTGTCCATGGGTTATGCATATATGCATGTAAGTTCTTTGGTTGATCTCTTCTGATCTACCCATCCTCTCCCGACTTCCCTCTGATGTTCAACAGTCTGTTCCATGCTTCTATGTCTCTGGATCTATTTTGCTCATCATTTTTATTTTGTTCATTAGATTCCACATATGAGTGAGATCAAGTGATACTTGTCTTTCTCTGACTGGCTTATTTCATTTAGCATAATACTCTCCAGGTCCATCCATGCTGCTGCAAATGGTAAGAGTTCTTTCATTTTTACAGCTGTGTATTATCCCATTGTGTAAAAGTGCCGCAGCTTTTTTATCCACTCATCTACTGATGGGCACTTGAGTTGTTTCCAAATCTTAACTATTGTAAATTGTGCTGCTATGAACATAGGGTGCATATGTTCTTTCTGATTGGTGTTTCTGATTTCTTAGGATATATTTCTTAAACTGGGATCACTGGGTCAAATGAGAGTTCCATTTTTACTTTTTGTGGAACACTGTTTACCACAGTGGCAACACCAGTCTGCATTCTCACCAGCAGTGCACTAGGGCTCCCTTTTCTCCACTTCCTCACCAACACTTGTGGTTTGCTAATTTGTTTATGATAGCCATTCTGGCAAGTGTAAGGTGCTACTTCATTGTTTTAATTTGCATCTCTTGGATACTTAGTGACTTTGAGCATTTTTTCATATGTCTCTTGGCCTTTTGTATATCCACTTTGGAGAAGTGTCTATTTAGGTCCTTTGCCCATTTTTTGATTGTATTGTTTGTTTAACATTAAACATTTCACTCTACTCTCATTGTTTGAATGATGAGAAATCTGATGTAATTCTTATCCTTGTGCCTCCCACATAAGATGTCTTTTTTTACTCTGGCATTTCTTTAGATTTTCATGCAGTCTAAATAGATATACCAAGTTATAGATTTTTTTGTTGTTGTTCTTATTTTGTTTAATGTTTGCTGTAGGTGTCAGGCAGAGGCTTCTGTTTTCTCTACTTTTCTTGCCTCCTCCCTCTGCCATTTTTTTTTATCTTTTCTAAGAACTTTGTAAATAGTGTTTGTTTGTTTTTTTAGATTTTTCCGTTGTAATTCTATTTTACTCAAGCTGTATTGAAATGGATGGTGGTAGGGTTGTGGGGAGGAAAGTATCCTATAATAGTATGATTATACCTTAGTCTTTTAGTGTGCTTGAGTACTGGGGCTGTGACTTTCACAAGTGTCTCTTAGCCTGCCTCCCACTCCTCCCAGTACATAGCAAGATAGGAAGGCCAGAGGGTGCTGCAGTTAAATAATGGCTCTTTCCCCTAGAAAGCTCTCTAGTGAGGTAGTTTCCTTTGCAGTGTTAGCCTTCATTGTGTAGAATGCTCTGGAAATATTTTTCTTATTTTCCTCTTCTTGTATCCAGAATATGAAGATATTTTTTGAAATTTTCAACATGAGAACCTGGTGGGATTCTTGGAGGTGAAATCTACAAAAATTTGGACTATGGTCCCTGGGGTTTCTCATTCTCACACATGGAGTCTCCAGCAATTAGTTGAAGTGACAATGTGTTCCAGCCAGGTTGTGACTCCAGAGGTTTCTGTTCCAGGTTCGCTAATACAGACTGTAATTCACTGTGTTTGCCTATTTCTACAGAGTCCAGGTGGTACTTTGTCCTTAATCCTCTTATGGGTCTAATAAAGGTAATTGCCTTTCTGTTTGTTAGGCTATTTTCTTGCAGTGATGGAATGACAACTCAAAGTATTTTATATGATGGAGCTGAAATTTGAAATCCCACAATCACACCTTAATGCCAAGAAACTATTTTACAAGTTAAAAAGAAAAAAGCAGTGTGTGAAGAAAGAAAATTTATATAATAAAATGTTTTAGTACATGCTCTCTATTCTTGACCATTTGAAACATACTTTTTGAATGTTAATTCCCCTGGTCTAAATTAATGATGATGCTAGGGTTTTAGGATTTTTATCTAATTAAGTATATGAAAATGGCCTTATAAATATTAATGGCAATTAAGAACTAATATATTTGGTGATGGCATTTTTTTTCCTATTGACTATTAGTAACTTGAATCCAAATAATGCAAAAATATACTGATTGTATCATTCAATTACATTTGGCATACCCCTAATAATTTTCCTTCCCACATATCTCAAGATATTACACATATGCTATATTATTTTTCTGTAGTATTTATGAGGACAGTATGTGGTAACTTATAACCACATGCTATAAACATCTTATATAAGAATTTTTCTTTAAAAATTGTGAGATTGAACATTTTTATGATTAAATTATAGTGTCATTTTTCTATTAAATAATCAGAAACGAAAAACGTTTTATGTGCCTCTCTAATATATTATGATAAACACTAGGAACCAAATAATGAATAAGCTCTTGTCCTTACCCTCAATTTCATCTACTGATAGTGGTCTCTGTTATGGTGACATATTAGAGACGCTTGACGAGCTCATTATTCACATAGATTAACTCACTTCAGAGAGAATTCTATGCCTCTTCTCATGAAATGTATGGCCTAAGAACTGGTATTAAAAATCAGTTTTCTGTCATTCTGTCTTTTTTTTAAGTGTGATTTCCTCCTATCAATAATTATGTACTGATTTGAGGTATGTGCTCTAGGAAATACAAAGAATAATTGAAATAGATTCTGATGTCAAAGAGCTTACAGTCTTGGTTGAGAGATAATATATATAAACTAGAGGCCCAATGCACAAAATTTGTGCAAGAGTAGGCTTTACTTCCCCCAGCTGCTGGCACTGGTTTCCCTCTGGCACCCAGGACATGGGCTTCCCTTGCAGCCTTGGCTTTGTCTGGAAGGTCGTCTGGAAGGTTGTCTGTAAGGATGTCCGGTCTAATTAGCATATTACG
Organism: Myotis lucifugus; assembly: GCF_000147115.1. Lineage (NCBI taxonomy): Eukaryota > Metazoa > Chordata > Mammalia > Chiroptera > Vespertilionidae > Myotis > Myotis lucifugus. The sequence continues at coordinate 596,842 of NW_005871402.1, read as the reverse complement.
CTTTTATTGTTATAGATCATAAAGAAACCTACTAAAACCAAGGAGCAATTCATTTTCACAATTTTGTGAACATCATCTAATCTGACATAAAGTAAATGAAAAAAATAAATATTGGACCCTAGGAAAGAGAGAACTTACTCGAGTAATGCATTAAAAGATGACTCTGAGACGATGAGGTTTAGAGAGACACTGGATAGATATGTTTTTTACTTTGCTACAGATTTTGAATTTTCAGTCAGTATTTATTCATTGTATGGGATTGTTTAATGTTCCTTAATCACATCTGTAAGAAAAACCCACTTTTCCTTTTAAGTGTCTCTCCTTTACTCTCACATTGCTACCACACTCATAACAATTCTGACCCAAAATGTGTGGATGGTTTTACCATACCAAACAATTTGCGACACAAACTGTGTGTCCCACAGTTTAACTGAATTTGATGCCATCTACTTTGGAGACAGAGTCAGATGCCAGGTTCAGGCTGGCTCAGTCCTGTGAGACTGGCTCCTCTTTCAGATGTTAATCATAAATAGCATGTCCCTAGGTTACCCACAATTTCTGTTTAACTTGACTACAAATCTGAGGTTTCCATGATTTTCTCCCCCTGGATTTGATTATTTACTAGAACTCACAGAATTCAGGGAAATGCATTTATTAGTACATTATATAACAAAAGTTATGATAAAGGGTACAGATGAACAGACAGATTAAAGGATACATAGGGGTGTCCAGCTGGTGTGCCCCAGGAGTGGTGTGTTGACCCAGGAACCAAGAGGTCGCTGCTTCAATTCCTGGCCAGGGCACATGCCTGAGTTGTGGGCTTGATCTCAGTAGGAGGATGCAGGAGGCAGCCGATCAAGATAGTCCCCTCTCATCAATGTTTCTATCTCTCTATCCCTCTCATTCCCTCTCTCTCTGTTAATCAATACAAAAAACAAACAAACAAAAAAACAAACAAACCAATAACCACATTTAAAAAATATACATAGGGGAAAGCCTGGGAGAATACAAAGCATAAGAGGTTCTGTCCCAGGGATTTGGGGTGTATCTCCCTCCCAGTACACGGGTGTGTTTCCCAATCTGTAAACTCATCAAATCCTGTACTTCGAGGGTTTTTATAGAGGTTTGGTCACTTGGGCATGACAAATCATTAACTCTATTTTTAGCGCCTTTCCACTCTCTGAAGAATTGGGGAGTGGGTGGAGCTGGAATTTCAAGGCTCTAATCATAGCATGGTCTTTCCACTGACCACTGCCATCCAGCAGCCCACCAAATGTCACCTCACTAGAATGAAAACCACAGCTGTCAGCAAGGAAATTCCAGGGGATTAAAGAACTCTGTCAGGAACAAGGGTCAAAGACCAAATATTAGAACAAACGATGCTACTAGTGCTCCACTTAGGAAATTACAAGAGTTTTAGGAGCTCTATACTAGGAACATGTGCATATTTTCTATTATCTTACAACCTCCAATGCTAATTTTATATGGCAGTTAAGGCCATTTATAGATGAGATCATCTATAACTATTCCACCTTAATATTACATTAACCTCAAATAGAAGGAGAAAGAATAACTGTGGCACATTAAAAAAAAAGAAAAAATACAGTTCTAATTTAATTTAATGCTGCTATGTGAATGCCATTCTCTCTGAAATGTGATGTTCTTATTTATCAATATCTGCCTTTTTCTATTTCACATGTTTTTGAGAGAATAAAAAAGAGATAATGTATCTTGGAGCTGGAAACCTGTTGGTTATTTTTGAATTTACTATTTTAGTTTCCCTGGGTACTATATTGTACTAGTAATGATTCATTCAGAATAGAAAAATACATAAAAAATTAGGCATCTTGTCATTCCTCATATCCTTTTGTCATCTATAATGATTATGTTCCAAAGGATATGAGATCACTCTTCCACAAAAAAAAAAAAAATCAATAATAACAGTCTTCCTTTTGGAATTGAGAGGACTCTAAGAATATGTGGAGCATAAGAGCTTTCCAATACATTTTATCTTATTTTTTTAGAATGATGTAGGTTGAACGAAATGCCACAGTGTAAGAAACGACCATTTTCTAAGTAGTACAATTTCATTCACCTTTTATTTTTAAAAAAATGATTGAAGTCATTTTTCTCGGTGACCAATCCTTCCTTTAGAGCAAGGATTAAAATGTTACTCCATTGTTCACCTTCATGAAAGCAGTTGTCATGCACATTTATGGCAAGTGCCTGTGAAGAAATGGAATAGTCCAGTACCACAGACAGCTTCATACTGTGCAGACAGCCATCGGCCATTACATTATGTCATATTGTTTTATCACTATATTGGCATTGTAACTAGTATTTGCCTTAATTGTTGAGTTTATATAATTCGAAATCATATATCTAGAATAAAATACAAAATATAATATACTTAAAGAAAATTTAAATTGATCAACCATTATAACACATCAAGCTAAATTGTTATTGTTAGGTCTGATCAAATAATTGAATTGATATCCCCTCCCCTGGAAAACTGACCTTAGATCATCTTGCAACCAACCTTCCCTTTTGCTCAGACCACATTCTGTTTGCTAAGACCAGTAACTTTCCCCTGCAGAATTGCCCAAGATCCAGACAACCCAGATAATTCCCCAACAAAATGCCCACCCAGAGTCCTTTAAAATCTCTGACTCTCCACACCTGGATGCTAATGCCATTTTGGGGCTAAGCTCATTTGGTTTCCAGATGATCTAATCTATACTAATAAAAGGGTAATTTGCTAATTAGGGTGGATTTTTTCAGGACAACCATCGGGACATCCTTCTGGACAAAGCCGCAGCAGCTGCCTGAGGCTCAGGCAAAGGTGGATGGCAGCTGCCGCTGGAAGGGCCGGCCCAAGGCTCAGGCAGCCATGGTGGCCGCCAGTGGCAGCAGCAGTGGGGTGATGGGGGCGGTGCCTTTCCCTGATCGGCCACATCACCTCCAGCAGAGGGAGGCCAGACTGCGGCTTAGGCTGGGGGCCGAGGCAGAGGTGTTTAGGGGCAATAAGGCTGTCAGGGGGGCAAGGTAGAGGCGATCAAGCTGGCAGGGGGGCAAGGTAGGGGCGATCAGCCCGGCAGGGGGCAGTTAGGGGAAATCAGGCTGGTAGGCAGGCAGAGGCAGTTAGGGGTGATCAGGCAGGCAGGCAGGGGGTTAGGGGCAATCAGGCAGGCAGGTAGAAGAGCGGTTAGGAGCAAGTGGTCCCGGATTGTGAGAAGGATGTCTGTCTGCTGACATCCTGTGGGATTGGGCCTAAACCGGCAGACAGACATCCCCTGAGGGGTCCCAGATTGGAGAGGGTGCAGGCCAGTCTGAGGGACACCCCTCCATGCACAAATTTTGTGCACTGGGCCTCTAGTCTACATAGTAAAAGCCTAAGTGACTGTTACAATGAAACGACCAGAATGACTGGTCACTATGATGCGCACTGACCACCAGGGGGCAGACAGACGCTCAATGCAGGAGCTGCCCTCTGGTGGTCAGTGCGCTCCTGCAGGGGGAGCGCCACTCATCCAGAAGCGGGGCTCATGGCTGGCTAGTGCAGCAGCGGTGGCAGGAGCCTCTCCCACCTCCATGGGAGCACTAAGAAGCAGTGATCCAAGCGGTAAGAAGCAATGAGCAGGCCAGTGGTAAGGAGCAAGGGGTCTTCGACTGTGAGAGGGTACAGGCAGAGCTGAGGGACCCCCTGCTAGTGCATGAATTTCATGCACTGGGCCTCTAGTAAATTCATAATTCTTTACCACTTTTGGCCTCCTACAGCAACCCTAACAGGTATAACCTAATGTATAAAAATGTTCTATATTTTTATGGAATGTTTATTTTTATATTAATGTATGAAAAATGTTTATCAAATTATTCTATGAAATATAAAGACATATACTCCTAAATCAGGATATATAGAACTAGAAGTCCATAAGAGGGCACTAAAAGGAAGGCAAACTGTACACATTTTTCTCATAGGATGTATATCAATAAAACCCAATAGTTTTAAGTTTTTTACACTCCAAACTTGTTACCTATTTATTTATTTTAAAATTACTTAAAAATGTTACTATCTAATTAACTCTTTAATTCTAGTTTTTATCATCCAGCAAGTTTAGAAATAGCATATATTTAATTGTCAACAGGTTAGCATATTAATTTCTGTGATGTATTTATTTTCATTTATTTTTACTGAATTTATTGATTTTACATTGGTTAAAAAATTATATGTTTCCAGTGTACAATTCAGTATATTGTACTGTATGTTCACCATCCAAAGTCTAGTCTACTTTTGTCACCATTCAACACCCCATTTAACCTTCTCAATCTGCCCTCACTTCCTTTACCCTCTGGTAATCACCATAGTGTTGTCAGTGCCTATGAAGTATTATTGTTTCTGTTTTTTTGCTTAATCCATTCAACTTTTTTACCCAGTCTCCCAGTATCCCTCCTCTCTGCCAACTTTCAGTATGTTTTGATTTTGTTCATTAGAATTCAAATATAAGTGAAATCATAAGGTATTTGTCTTTCTTATTTCAATTAGAATACTACTTTCCAGGTCCATCCATGCTGGAACAAACAAGATTTCCTTCTTTTTTACAGCTGAGTGGTATTCCATTGTGTAAATGTACCATATTTTTTTTTATTCACTCATCCACTGATGTACAATTGGGCTGCTTCCAAATCTTAGCTATTGTAAGTAGTATTGCAATGAACATAGTGGTTCATGTATTCTTTTGAATCAGTGTTGCAGGTTTCTTTGGATATATTACAAGAAGTGGAATTGCTGGGTCATAAGGCTGTTCTATTTTTAATGTTTTGAAGAAAATGCATGCTGTGCTTTCTACAGTGTCTGCACCAATCTGCATACCCACCAACAGTGCATGAGGCATTTCTTTTCTCCACATCCTCTCCAGCACTTATAATTTGTGGATTTATTGATGAAAGCCATTCTGATAGTGTGAGGTAATAACTGATTGTGGTCTTAATATGCATTTTTTGATGATTAGTTATATTGAGTCTCTTGGCCATCTGTAAATCCTCCTTGGAAACATGTCTATTTAGGTGCATTGACCATTTTTTATTGGATTATCTGTGTGTGTTTTTTGTTTGTTTGTTTGTGTTTGTTTTGTGTGTGTGTGTGTGTGTGTGTAAGTTGTGTGAGTTTTTATAAATTTTTTATATTAACCCTTTATCAAATATATCATTGCCAAATATGTTCTCCCACTTGATAGGTTGTATTGTCAATTTGTTGATAGTTTCCTTTGCTGTGCAAAAACTTTTGAGTTTGATACAGTCACTTTATTTTATTTTATTTTATTTTTGTTTTTTTGTTTTTCCTGAGGTTGAGGAGATATGTAAGTAAAAATAGAGCAATGTCTGAGAGTTTACTGCCTATATTTTCTTCTAGGAGTTTTATGGTTTTGTGTTGCATATACAAGTCTTTAATCCATTTTTATATGGTATAAGAAAGTAGTCTACTTTCATTTTTGCGTGTATTTGTCCATTTATTGACTGGACATTATTTTTTAAAATCTTTATTGTTGAAAGTATTACATAGTAGATCCCCTTTGACCCTTTTAAGCCCACCCCAACCCTTTACCCCAGGCCTTCACCACCCTATTGTCCATGGTCATGGGTTCTGCATATATGCATACAAGTTCTTTGGCTGATCTCTTCCCATCCACCTACCACTTCCACCTTCCTGCTGAGATTCAACAATCTGTTCCATGCTTCTATGTCTCTGGATCTATTTTGTTCATCAGTTTATTTTGTTCATTAGATCCCACCCACGAGAATCATGTAATATTTGTCTTTCTCTGACTGGCTTATTCCACTTAGCATAATACTGTCCAGGCCCCTCCCTGTTGCCTCAAAGGGTAAGAGATCCTTCTCTTTTAGTGCTGCATAGTATTTCATGGTATAAATGTATGACAGCTTTTTTATCTATTTATCTGATGGGTACTTGGGCTATTTACAGATCTTGGCTACTGTAAATTACCCTGCTATGAACATAGGGGTGCATGTATTCTTTCTTATTGGTGCTTCAGGTTTAGGATATATTCCTAGAAGTTGGATCACTGGGTCAAATAGCAGTTTCATTTTTAATTTTTTTTGAGGAAATTCCATACTGTTTCCCATAATGGCTGTACCAGTCTGCATTCTCACCAGCAGTGTACTAGGGTTCCCTTTCCTCCTCATCCTCACTAGCACTTATCATTTGTTGATTTATTGATGGTAGCCATTATGACAAATGTGAGGTGATATCACATTGTCATTTTAATTTGCATCTCTCTTATTATCAGTGACTTTAAGCATTTTTCATATGTCTCTTAGCCATCTGTATATTCATTTTGGAGAAGTGTCTATTTTTTAAAAAATATCTTTTTATGGATTTCAGAGAGATCGGGAGAGGGAGAGAGAGATAGAAGCATCAGTGATGAGAGAGAATCATCGATAGGCTGCCTCCTGCACATACAACACTGGGGATCAAGTCCACAATCGGGCAATATGCCCTGACCCGGAATATGACCTTGACTTCCTGGTTCATAGGTCAATGCTCAACCACTGAGCCATGCCAGTTAGGCCCTTTGCCCATTTTTTAATTGGATTGTTTGTCTTCCTTTTGGTAAGTTGTATGAGTTTCTTATACATATTGTGGATATTAACCCTTTATCAGATGTATCATTGCCAAATATGTTCTCCCATGCAGTGGGCTCCATTTTCATTTTGTTGATGGTTTATTTTGCTGTGCAGAAGCTTTTTATTTTCTTGTAGTCCCATTTGTTTATTTTCTTCTTAGTTTCCTTTGCCCTAGACAGTGGTTGGCAAACTGAGGCCCGCGAGCCACATGCAGCTCTTTGGCCCCTTGAGTGTGGCTCTTCCACAAAATACCACCTGTGGGCGTGCATGTACAGTGCAATTGAAACTTTGTGGCCCATGCGCAGAAGTCGGTATTTTGTGGAAGAGCCACACTCAAGGGGCCAAAGGGCCGCATGTGGCTCGTGAGCCGCATTTTGTCGACTACTGCCCTAGAAGATGTATCAGTAAGCATATTGCTATGAGAGATGTCTGAGATTTTGCTGCCTATGGTTTCTTATAAGATATTTTTGGTTTCACGACTTACATTTAAGTCTTTTATCCATTTTGACTTTATTCTTGTGTATGGTGTAAGTTAGTGGTCTAGTTTCTTTTTTTTTTTTTATCCATCCAATTTTTTCAACACCACTTATTGAAGAAACTGTCTTGACTCTATTGTATGCTCTTGCCTTCTTTGTCAAATATTAATTGAGCGTAATGGCTTAGGTCAATTTCTGTGCTCTCTGTTCTGTTCCATCAATCTATATGCCTATTCTTGTGCAAGTACCAGGCAGTTTTGATTACAGTGGCTTTGTGGTATAACTTGATAACTGGTATTGTGATCCCACCAAATTTTTTCTTCTTTCTTAAGATTCTACAGCTATTCTGATTCTTTTTAGGTTCTATATACATTTTTTTAAGTATTTGCTCTAGTTCTGTAAAGTATGTCATTGGTATTTTAATAGGGGTTACATTGAATATATAGATTGTGTTAGGTAGCACAGATATTTTAATGATGTTTATTCTACTGATCCATGAACATGGTATATTCTTCTACTTGTTTATATCTTCCTCTATCACTTTTTTCAATGTCCTGTATTTTTCTAAGTAGAAGTCATTTGCCTCCTTGGTTAACTTTATTCTAAAGTATCTTAATTTTTTTGTTGCAATGGTAAATGGGATTGTCTGTTTAGTTTCCCTTTCTGAGACTTCATTATTGGTGTGTAAATATGCCATTGATTTCTGGGTGTTAATTTTGTATTCTGCTATGTTGCTGAATTGATTTATTAAATCTACAAGTGGCCTGATGCATGAAATTCATGCACTCGGGGTTGGGGGGAGGTGGGTCCCCCAGACTGTCCTGTGCTCTGTCACACTGAGGGAGCCCTGTGATCCATCGCCCCAAAGAGGTAGGCCTTGCCCACTCATCCGGGTCTATGGATTGCCCCAAAGAGATAGGCCAGAACTGGGGGAGGTCTGCAGACCCCTGGTGCAGGCACATGGAGGTGCTCGCCATGGCCCCGCCCCCATGCCGGGCTGTGTTGGAGGCCTGCTTACCATGGGCCTACAGATCCCCGGCTGGGCCCAGGGCAGAGGCCTCTCCACATGCCTGTGGACCCTTGGATGAGCCCTGACACAGGTGTGTGGAGAGGCCTCTCTGCTACGGCCCCACCCCCATCCCCAATGCTGCAAGTCCCCGCCCCCCCACGCCTGCTGTGCACACAGCCTGCTGATCAGTCATTACTGTGACAATGTCCTGACCAATTTACATATCACTGTATTAGTAGTATAGATTAGTTTTTTGGTGGAGTCTTTATGGTTTTCTGTATACAATATCATGTCACTTTCTAATAATGAGAGTTTTACTTCCTCTTTTTCAATTTGGATGCCTTTTATTTCTTCTAGTCTGATCACTGTGGAATAGTACTTTCAGTACTATGTTGAATAAGAGTGGTGAAAGAGGACATCCTTGTCTTGTTCCTGTTTTTAGGGGAAATTATTTTAGTTTGCTCATTGAGTACAATGTTGGCTGTAGGTTTGTCAAATATGGCCTTTATTATGTTGAGGTATGATCCCTCTATTCTCACTTTGCTGAGAGTTTTTATCAAAAATGGGTGTTGGGTTTTGTTGAATACTTTTTCTGCATCTATTGATATGATCATGTAATGTACCATGTTTATAGATTTGTGAATATTGTACCAGCATTGCATTCCTGGAATAAATCCCTCAATGTCCTATGAACAATCCTTTCTCTAATATTTAATTACTAGAGGCCCGGTGCACCAATTTGTGCACAGGTGGAGTCCCTCTAGGTGGCCTGTGGGGATCGGGCCAAAACCTGCAGTCCAACACCTCCTGCAGTTTCTACCTGCCACTCCCGCTTATCCTGGCCCCACTGCACCTGCCACGGGCTTGTACCCAATCAGTCGGGATCAGGAGAGGTTCTCGCTGCCATAGCAGCAGCACTCACCAGCCGTGAGCCCTGCGTCTGGCACCCTCCTGAGGGTAATGGCCTGTGGAATTGGCTGAAACTGGCTCTCTGACATCCCCTGAGAGGTGTCGAATTGTGAGAGGGCACAAGCCAGGCCAAGGGACTCCACTGGTGCAGGATCAGGGCTGGGAAGGGACCACGGGAGGGCTCAAGGGCATGTCCAGCCCCATCTTGCCCAATCCCAGTGGGGCCAATTGGGGCCACCCGGCCAGGGAGGGACACGGGAGGTTGGCCAGCTGGGGAGGGACTGCCGGAGGGCTCCAGGACATGTCTGGCCCATCTTGCTCAGTCCTGATTGGCTGGACCCCAGCAGCAAGCTAACCTATCAGTCAGAGCGTCTGCTCCCCGGGTGGTCAGTGCACATCATAGAGACTGGTCAACTAGTCGACTGCCCCCTAGTGATCAGTACACATCATAGTGAGTGGTTGAGCAGCCTTATCATATCATTAGCATATTACGCTTTGATTGGTTTAACAGTCGATTGGTCACTAGATGACCGGACACTTAGCATATTAGGCTTTTACTATATAGGATAGTTTAATAGGATATCAGGATTCTCCAGGGTTTGTTTGTTTGTTTGTTTGTTTGTTTTTACAGAGAGGAAGGGAGAGGGATAGAGAGTTTGAAACATCAATGAGAAACATTGATCATCTGCCTCTTAAACACCCCCTACTGGGGATGTGCCTGCAACCAAGGTACATGCCCTTGACTGGAATCGAACCTGGGACCCTTAAGTCTTCAGGTCAACACTCTATCCACTGAGCCAAACCAGTTAGGGCTCCAGTTTTTTTTATAAAAGTGTTCTTGACAGAATGTAATGAGACCATGTTTTTCTTATTAATAATGTGAGCTATATAAAAAACAAGGTAGAGATGGAGACAGTTTGATGTCTCTGAACATTTCTCAACCTCTTTGACTGAATGAATAAGAGAATGTTTCATTGCCAAGACACTACATTGTCTAGATACAAGGTTGCCCAGCTTTATTCTTCCCCAATTAAGCTTTGTGGTAAGGATCAGTATTATACTGTTCTCAAAAATTTTTGACAGTAAATTATACAAGTTTAACAAAATAAAAAAAAGGGGAGTTTCCATATCTCTGTTTTCAATATGAATTGCATGGCAGAATTAGCTATAGAATTCAGGTAATGTTTAGTACTGAATCTGTATAATTTAAACCAAATAGAATATTCTATTTCTAGCACTAAAAGACCATGATGTTACTAAAGATTTTGTACAATGCACTTTAAATTTGTGGATACTGCTTACATGTGTACATTTGTTGGTGAATTGATGGATGACTAACTAGTAATTTTTTCCACAATGCTTTCATTGGCAGCTGCCTAAATAGTCTAATGGCACTTCTATCTTTTAAATTCCCTGAGTGCACTAATTTTATTTCAAGACATCAGTTCATCTCTTACCATGTGATGTATCTGTTGATCTCCCAAACACGAATGTCATTGTGACATTGTGCTTGCAAAGTGTTTCAATAGGTACTTAAGTCACTTATGTTGCTTATCAGGAGCATAATTGCCCTCTTCATGTTCACTTGGCAATGCTTTGGCAGCAATGTTTCATGGATTCATTTTATATAATAAATTCCACAATGCTGAACTGCAAATTTTCTAAGAACTCAGATATATCAGCAGTATAAATATTATTTATTTATTTATTTATTTATCCAAAAAGGTATTACTATTCATTGTGAATTTGTGCTTTGGGGATAAAAGCAAATATGACAGATGTGTCTTTAAGACATCCATGAAACATGGGCTCTCTCACATCAATGTTTCTCTCTCTTTCTCCACCCCTTTCTCTCTTCTCTCTCTCTCTCTCTCTCTCTCTCTCAATCAATCAATAAAAATATATCCTTGGGTAAGGATTTAAAAATAAAAAGCACACATTGGCACAACAAATTAAATTAGGCAGTAAAATAAAATAATAGGTTATGGTACTGCAGAAATGATATAGCAGTGAATATTAGAAATACAGGGGTTATAATGTATAAATCATGAGAACATTACTAAAAAGAAATTGCAAAATATATGATAGTATTTATATATAGTACATTTTATGGATACTTACATAGTTGGTAATATAAAACAAAGGGAGAAATGTCAGATGCCATATTCAGGAGAATGTTTACTTATCTCTAGGAGATGGAGAAAGGAAGAAAGAGGATATCTGTTTAACTGTATTTTTTACTGATTGTGTTTAAAATATATGAAACAGCCCTAGCTGGTTTGGCTCAGTGGATAGAGTATTGGACTGCAGACTGGAAGTCCCAGGTTTGATTCTGGTCAAGAGCACATGCTTAGGTTGTGGGTTCGATCCCCACTAGGGGATGTGCAGGAAGTAGCTGATCAATGATTCTCTCTCATCATTGATGTTTCTATTTCTCTCTCTCTCTCCCTTCCTCTCTGAAATCAATAAAAATATATTTTAAAAATAATAAAATAAAATATATGGAACAAATATAAAATAGGTTACAAAATGCTAAGTTTTAAGAAGCAATTGAAATAGATGTTGGTACTGTGGAATTAGATGATTGCATTTAAATACTAGTTCTGCCACTTGCTAGCTGTCTGATCTTAGGTGAGTTATTTAATTTCCCTGTATTTCCTCATTTATAAAGGAGGATGGTAATAATATATATCTCATAACATTGTTTTGAAGATTACAGGAGTTAATATTCATAAAGTACTTAAGACATAACTCAATATTGGTGTTTTAGAAATAAGATAAAATTAACACTACAGGAGAGAAACCAAGATGGCGGCATAGGTAAACACCTGAAATTGCTGCCTCGTATAACCACTACAAAACTACAACTAAAAGACAAAACAGACATCATCCAGAACCACAGGAAGGCTGGCTGAGTGGAAATTCTACAACTAGAAGGAAAGAGAAAAACACACTGAGACTCAGAGGAGGTGCAGAAGTAAAGTGCAGAGGTATGGAGGCGAGCGTGCAAAGGGTTGGCAACTGAGGACACGGCTGTCTTTTTCAATCGGGAGGGAGACACAAGCTCCTGACTGCTCTGAACTCCAGTTCAGGGCAAGTCTCTGGGGACCCAGACTCATACAGGGAGAAACTGGACTGTCTGGCATCGGGCGGAACTCGAGGGCGGCTTTCTCTCAGAGGTGCTTGCAGCGATTACCATGAAACACTGAGACCTGGGGCCTCTTAGGGCAGGGCTGAGGATCAGCCATAGCTGTTTGCTCCACCCTGTTGATTCCCTGAGACCCTGCCCCACCCAAACTGTGTACAGAGACTTTTGCATATGAATGGCCTGGCCCTTTGCAATCTAAAATTATCTAACAAACTGCAGCTGGGTCAGAGAGACCCAGAATATCCAAAAGAAGGCCCAAGGCCCCACAGCAGCTTGCAATGCTTCACAGCTGGGCCTCATCTGGACACCACCAAACCCCAAACAAGGAAGAGGAATCTGCAGATCTCTCCATAGCTCCTGCTGGGTAGCCTCAGGCCTCAGAGGCTAAATAGCACGTCTGTAGAGATCCAAGAGCCAGTGTACCCAGTGGTCAGAGTGGGACCCTCCAGATTACAACTCCTTAGATCCATAACAGACACACTCAGGGGGCAGACTCAGTGAGCACCAAAGCCCCACTGAAGCAAGTCTTGCCCCAGAAGGGTGTCTCCAGCACAGAAGTTCTCCCACCATAGATACAGCTGATTCTCACAGCCAATTGGCCTGGAGGTCAATTCCTCCCAGTGATACCAACAACAATTAAGGCGTAATTACAAGACTGTGCACACAACCCACAAAGGGGTGCACCAAGAGTATCCACCTCAGGTAATTGGGGAGGCTGAGCCACTGGGCCCTATAGGACACCTAGCACAGAAAGCCACTCTACCAACACAGGGAAGCATAAAAAATGCAGAGACAAAGAAACAGGACACAAATGACAGAAATGGAGGAAAGCAAACTACTGGATATAGAGTTCAAAACCATGGTTATAAGGTTTTTAAAGAATTTTCTAGAAACCGCAGATAAATTTAGTGAGACCCTCCAGGATATGAAAAAGGACCAACCGAAATTAAGCATACACTGACTGAAATAAAGAATAATATACAGAGATCCAATAGCAGACTAGAGGATCGCAAGAATAAAGTCAAAGATTTGAAATACGAATCAGCAAAAAACACCCAATTGAAAGAGCAAAAAGAAAAAAGAATCCAAAAATATGAAGATAGTGTAAGGAGCCTTTGGGACAACTTCTAGCGTACCAACATCTGAATTATGGGGGTGCCAGAAGAAGAGAGAGAGCAAGATATTGAAAACCTATTTGAAGAAATAATGACAGAAAACTTCCTCTATCTGGTGAAAGAAATAGACTTACAAGTCCAGGAAGCACAGAGAACCCCACACAAGAGGAATCCAAAGAGGACCACACCAAGACACATCATAATTAAAATGTCAAGAGCAAAAGACAAAGAGAGAATCTTAAAAGCAGCAAGAGAAAAACAGTTAGTTACCTACAAGGGAGTACCCATCCGATTGTCAGCTTATTTCTCAACAGAAACTATGCAGGCCAGAAAGGAATGGCAAGAAATATTCAAAGTGATGAATAGCAAGAACCTACAACCAAGATTACTTTACCCAGCAAAGCTATCATTCAGAATTGAAGGTCAGAGAAAGAGCTTCACAGATAAGAAAAAGCTAAAGGAGTTCATCACCACCAAACCAGTATTGTATGAAATGCTGAAAGGTATTCTTTAAGAAGAGGAAGAAGAAAAAGGTAAAGATAAAAATTATGAACAACAAATACATATCTATCAACAAGTGAATCTAAAAATCAAGTGAATAAAAAAATCTGATGAACAGAGTAAACTGGTGAATATAATAGAATCAGGGGCATAGAAAGGAAGTGGACTGACAATTCTCGGGGGAAGGGGCGGTAGGAGGTGCAGGAAGAGTCTGGACAAAAATCTTACAACTATGGATGAGGACAGTGCGGGGGGTTAAGGGCAGAGGGTGGGGTGGGAACCGAGTGGAGGGGAGCTATGGGGGGAAAAGAGGAACATCTGTAATAATCTGAACAATAAAGATTTATTAAAAAATTAATATGACAGGTAGGGAGTATTTAGTTACTAACTAAATAGTTCTTATATAATAATTTAGATAATTATCATAATAGCAGTTGTAAAGCAGTTATGTGATGAAGACCAATTGAATAAACAGATAAAAAGTAGTGTCTATTTCTTTCAAGAACCTTGACTATAAAAAGGAGTGGTAAGTCTATGGTCATGTGGCCATACAGACTTTGCTTCTATATGGAAGCAGAAGACCTTGGTGAGAAAACCAATTCATGGAGGAAGAAGGAGCCTGAGTCCTTCCACTAAAATCGGAACTAGTTTAATCCTGAGCCAAATTAAAACATCATTTTTTGGATGGACTAGGGGTACTTCTTAAGCAAGGGCCAAGGGAAGAGATGTAGAGACAATACAACATATTATTAATTTTGGTAAAGTTGGCACAATTCCTGGGGGTTTTGTTTCTTGGCAAGGATGTGTGATTGACTTTTACTACTGGAGGTGTGAGGATAGTTCTTAAAATTTCTGGGGCACTGTAGTAGTAATAAATTATGGTCAATGAAGAGTGGCACCTCAAAAATCACTGTTTTATTCAATTTTCCACTGAATCCTTGAATATAGCACTGAAGCATGGAGAGTAAAGACCAACTGAGGAAACTGTGTCTTCATTTGTTTTATGGAGGAGCAGCCTGGAGGAGTGATTAGTGAGCAGAACTTCAGGATTCCAGTTAAGACTCTATTTTTTTTGCTAAGATATTAAATGTCTCTAAATTTCTTTTACAATATCAGTAAAATGGCACAATAATAGACCTTACATCACAGAGTTGGTGTGAGAAGTAAGTGTGTTAAAGCACCTAGAAGTAAGTGAAACATAGCTAAGAAATAACAAACTTTAGACATCATAATTACTTCTAATATTATTATTACTATTGAGTAGTATGATCCAATTCTGAATCTATGCCTAAAGATTATTCATTTTTATGAACTAATATTTGTTTTTATCTAGATTTAATAGATTATGTGCATATTTAAAAATCAACCACCTCAACAAAAATCTGCATATGAATAAATCATACTGACTTCAGGATAGCAGTTTCCTTGCAGAATGGGTAAGAATGAATAGGACAGAAGAAGTTCTAACGTATCTGTATCACTTTATATTTTAACCTATTTTTTTAGGTCTGAAAATACTACACTTAATATTTTTTTAATTGCTACTATTAGTCACCTTCTCAGCGTTTACTATTTGGCAAGCACTGTGCTAAGCACTTTGCATGTATTCACTCATTATTTTTAACTAGAGGCCCAGTGCATGAAATTCTGGGCCTCCCCCCCTTCCCCCAGCCACCTGCCGCTGCTGGGGCTTCTCTCCCTCCCCTCAGCCAGCCCCGCCCTCTAGTCAAACTCCCTGACAACTCCTGGTAGAGGGGACAATTTGTGTACTATGCTTTTATTATATAGGATACTCTACACATAGATTATATATATGCTTCTGTTTCTGCTCCATATTTAATGAGAACGCATTTTTTAAAGCAAGAGATGACCAAAAACAAGAGAAAAGTTAGGATGTTCTTTTCAGGAATATTTTTTGAGCCAAAACTGCAAGAGTACACTTTGTGACACTTTGAACTGTGAACAAAATGCTTGGCAGCCTTCTTGGGTAATGAGAACACATGTGGCCCAGACTATCCTGTTTGAGGAATTTGGTTAAGGCCTGATAGGTTGTTAGAGAATATCTGTTTTACAATTTTATAGTGAAGATGTCAATTCCAGAGCTGCCTATTTCAAAATCAGTGGAATTTTTTTCACTATTCTTCATTGGCAGACACTTTTCACATCACAGAAAAGCACAAATTAATGAAGCTAGAATACATGACATTGGATTCTAAGCATACTGTTTGTATTTTTCCTAATTGTTGCATCTCACATATGCTGCACAGTATCACTTTGTCTAAGGATCCCATATCCAAAGATGCTTTGTAGCTTTGCCAAGTAATTTCAGATATCATTTTGTCATTTGTTTCTCAAAACAATTGTGAAAGAAATATGTGACTTGTACTGTTCTTGCAATTTTGATATTTTTGTGAAGAAACTAAGACATATGCTCAGCTTGTCCAAGGTCACAGAGCCAGTATGTGTCCAAGATTTGAACCCAGTTCTTTTTATTTCAAGAGCTACTAAATTTCTCCAAAAGTCAGTTTTCTAATATCAAAGCAATATAACATGTGTTTGAAATTTGAACAAGTGCATTAAAATTTCATTATTGGATTTTTAAATATATATATCCTATATAATAAAAGGCTAATGTGCAAATAGACCGAACGGCAGAACAACTGGTTGCTATGATGCACACTGACCACCAGGAGGCAGACGCTCAATGCAGGAGCTTCCCCCTGGTGGTCAGTGCACTCTCACAGGGAGAGCACTGCTCAGCCAGAAGCTCTGAGCCAGGCTCACATCTGGTGAGCACAGAGGTGGTGGTGGGAGTCT
Source organism: Myotis lucifugus (assembly GCF_000147115.1). Taxonomy (NCBI): domain Eukaryota; kingdom Metazoa; phylum Chordata; class Mammalia; order Chiroptera; family Vespertilionidae; genus Myotis; species Myotis lucifugus. The sequence goes on along the minus strand of NW_005871402.1, from coordinate 580,225 downwards.
CTCCCGCCTCTGCGGCAGCACTAAGGATGTCCAAATGACAGCTTAGGCTGGGCCTAAGACATCAGTTGGACATCCCCCAAGGGCTCCCAGACTGCGAGAGGGTGCAGGCCGGGCTGAGGGACCCCCCTCCCTGCTGAGTGCATGAATTTCATGCACCGGGCCTCTAGTATATATATTAGTATATATAATATATATGCTTTATCTTCTTTTACCTCTTAGATATCAAAAGGCAGTTATTTATATTTATTTACTTAATTCTTATATATTTTAAAGTGTTGTAATTTGACACTCTTCTAAAAAACTTTGTGACTCAGATATGCAATGGATAGACTTTGTTAAAATCTTGACAAGCTTGACAGAAAACAGCCTCAATATGGTTTTCCTGAAGAAATATAATCCTGGACAACACACTTTGATTAGGAAGATAGTTAAAAGGTTAGGGTGGAGGTTCACAAGAGCAGTCATATTACATGAAACATACCTTTTCAGTAGAAACTGATGATTGTAGTTTTGCTTTTCTTGTCCCAAGACTCCTTACAAGCTACAGTAGTACACTATCTTTTTCTCCCTTTTATTTCTACCTACCTCCACCTTGGGCTCCTGATCTTGCTTTAGCAGGCAGAGTTGAGGATGTTTCCACTGAGGACCAGAGCTTCAGTCCACACAAAGAAAAATAAATCCTTTTTTGTTGTTATTGTTAATCCTCATCTGAGAATATTTTTCTATTGGCTTTTAGAGAGTGAAAAGGAGGGGGAGAGGCAGAGAGAAAAACATCTATGTGAGAAAGACATATTGATTGGTTGCCTCCTGCACTCTGCACCCACCCAACCAGGGCCAGTGATGGAGCCTGCAACCTAGATTCCATGCCCTTGACCAGAATCAAACTCAGGACGCTTCAGTCCTTGAGCTGACACTCTATCAACTGAGCCAAACCAGCTGGGGCATTAAGTCATTTTTTTAATCAAGCAATTGTATTTGAAGACAATAAAGGAGATTCACAAAGAGCACATCACTTTTTACAAAGATATTCTCTTCTACTGACTAAGAAATCATTCCATCTAGAGCAATAAAATATATCATTGTAAAAATTGTCCCATGATCAGAGTGCAGATCATTTTTTAATACTAAGCACTTTTAAGTATAACAGTGTGCATTAACATTTAAATGGAAATGTTATCATACTTGATGTTCAGCTTTTCTTAATTTAGTTTCCCACTATTATTTTATTAACTGGACCAATATATTTAATTGAGAAGTTTTCACTTAAGCAAAGATTTAAATATTAATAACTTTTTATTTTAGGATAAAATAATTGCTATAGAGTGAAACTTAGAATTCACATGTATATCTATATCTCTATCCTATCCTATATAATAAAAGAGTAATATGCAAATTGACCATCACTCCAACACACAAGATGGCCACCACTAGTTGGCAGCAGAGGAGGGCAGTTAGGGTGACCAGGCCAGCAGGAGAAGGCAGTTGGGGGCAATCGGGCCTGCAGGGGAGCAGTTAGGCATTGATCAGGATGGCAAGGGAGTGGTTAGGGGCAATCAGGCAGGCAGACGAGTGGTTGGGAGCCAGCAATCCTGGATTGTGAGAGGGCCTAAATGGGCAGTCAGACATCCCTAGAGGGGTCCCAGATTGGAGAGGGTGCAGGCTGGGCTGAGGAACACACCCCCTACCCCTGTGTATGAATATCATGCACCAGGCCTCTAGTGTAAGAAAAGGCTAATATTCAAATTGACCCAACGGCAGAACGACCAGTTGCTATGATGTGCACTGACCACCAGGGGGCAGATGATCAATGCAGGAGCTGCCCCCTGGTGGTCAGTGTGCTCCCACAGGGGGCATGTTGCTCAGCCAGAAGCCGGGATCATGGCTGGTGAGCACAACGGTGGTGGTGGGAGCCTCTCCTGCCTCCTTGGCAGCACTAAGGATATCCAACTGCCAGCTTAGGCCCTCTCCCCAGGGAGGGGACCTAAGCCATCAGTCGAACATCCCCCAAGGGATCCCGGACTGTGAGAGGGTGCAGGCTGGGCTGAGGGACCTCCACCCCTGTGCACGAATTTCGTGCACCAGGCCTCTAGTTTTTCATAATAGTTTGTTTGAAATTTAGCATAGAAAGGTGTTGTGGAGCATAATCATCATGAATTTAAAGTTGTATTTACTCATTACTAAAAAGACATATGTATTTTTAAAACTCCCAGTATATCCAGGTAAAGAATATTTTGAATTATATTAAATTGAGTAGTGTGTCTTTTTAAGAAAGTACAGTATGGCTAGTTTTCTATAGTGAATTATTTAAAACATTTTCTATGTAGTCAATTACTTGGATATAATTATATATTCAAAATATATGGAAATTTGAATGACTCAATTATAAAAAAACAACAACACAATTTTAGTACAATGTCAACATCAACACAATTTTCTTCCCATTCATTAGTAACTCCAAGTACTCGCTCACCACTGACTTAGCCAGCAGCTGGGATAGAGGCTGGTATTCCAGCAAAGCCTAAAACCTGAAGGAATTCAATTGGAAAGTAGGAGCAGAGATCTATACTGAAGGTTAACATCAAATTGGGAACTAGTTTTAGAGAATCTAGACTTAAAACATGTAATCACTAACTATTGTGCAAGCCCACAGGGATGTCACTTAAGTGTGTCTACCGTGCCAGGTCACCAAAGTTAAGAAGTAGTTTTATTCATTTCAAACGGGCCAGATCCTGCCCGCGGGCCGTAGTTTGCCCACGGCTGTTAGATGCTTCAAAAAGAGACTGAAAATGGAGTAGTTATGATCTCTCCAGGCTCTCTAATAATTATGTATGAACAACATTTTTGGACATGCAAGGCTTCAAATAATTGTATTTTTAAAAAATACTTCAGTAACTTTAATTGGATAATCTGAAGGGGAGGATGGTGCTTCCTGAGCCCCACTAGACAAATGGTTAGTCTTCATACAACAGTAGCTAGATCTTGCTGAAATCAAAGCAGTAGGGTTCCATGATGGGAAAACCATTGGCCTCTTGGTAGTTCATAAACCTCTTAGCTTCCTGGAGGGCAGATGCAACCAAGAGCCAAGACAATAAAGTTCCAAAAAAATCGTTTTCCATGTATCCATTCTCAGGAGCTATTTTCTCCCTATTAAGTGATAAAAAATACTGGCAAACTAAAACACAAGCAGGGTTATTATGAGATCACTAACACTATTCAAGAATGAACTAGGATTGCCCTACCAGGAAAAGAAACACATTGAGGTGTTTCTGGTGGGGGAGTAAGAGAATGTGGAATGGATAGTATAAGTTATAAATAGTAGGAGATATAAATACCTAATGAGCAATTACAGAAATGAGATCTATAGCAAACAGTCATAGTATCCTTGTTTGTTATGTACATATTTGTGTTCATTAACTCTTCTGCCCTCTATCTCTAATATCCTATATAATAAAGAAGTAATATGTGAAATAACCCTCACACTGTCATGCCTACACAAGATGGCTGCATCCACAGCAGAGGCAGGGTTCCTGTATCACAAGGTGGCTGCACCCACAGCGGAGGTGGGGTTCCCGTAACGAGCCATAACGAGTGATCATCAGGGACCTGAGACTGCGTGGCACCGGGCCAGGGCAGGGGACCTGACGCCATGCCCTCTGCCCATTGGTGTTTGACAGGGGACCTCAGGCCATGCCCCACACCCTGGTGCCAGGTGGGGGGACCTGAGGCTGTGCCCCCCGCCATGGCACTGGGCCAGGGGACCTGAGGGTGCACCGGGAGACCTGAGGCTGTGCCCCCAGCCTGGCAGGGCTTGATGGGGGTGGGGTCAGCCGAGTCTGGATCTCGCCCAATGGAAGTTGGCCGGGTCTGGGTCTCGCATGATTTTAAGGTGCATGCAGGTGGGCGGGGACTTGATTCTGGGTCCCACAGCGTGCCCCAGACTCTGACAGGAGGAAGATTTTCATATACACTTTACTAATTTTCTTTCATCTCTGACACTTCTATTATAGAAAAAGGGCAAATAGCAATATTAAAATATTTCCTCTAATCAATTCCCTTTTAATGTGCACAAATTTTGTGCACCAGGCCACTAGTTTCATATAAATAATATTAGTGGTAAATATATATAAATTATAGGTTACTTATTTTTATATACTTATTTGGTCATTAGGTTACACAGTATCTAAGTGAGATTATGTCTGCACTAGAAGAATTACATTATCCAGAAAAGGATACAAGTTACAATGATAATTAGATTATATACTGATGAGTGTAAGTATGTGCCTTTCCTTTTTGGAAAAAAAGGTGTGTATCTTCATTTGTAAAAGGGATAAGTATATTTTATTAGGCAGAGGTATAATGCTATGTAACCATGGTTTAGGAGGATGGATAAGAATAAAAATCACTTTAAGAGGTGGAAAGTACCAGAGATTCTTGACATTTCAACATTCTTCTTGTTCCATTCTAGGCTCTCCCTAGTATCAAAGAGGCTGGAAGCCTAGAAACTCAATTTTCAAGGTACTTTGCCAGTGTATTTCCAGTTTGGGACTTACCAACAAGAAGTGTGTGTGTAATGTGGGATGTAGCAGATAAGGAGAAACCATTATAGGTCCAGCAGCGGTAATGTGGCAAAGGGCTGTGTGGCTCATGGTAGAAATGGGTTTTGCCAGCAGCCTCTGCATCACCTTCCTGGGGATTGCACATTCTGTGCTGCAGCAGATGGGATTATCAGAGGCAGCTCCTAGCAACTCCACATCAAATTTTCTTAACTCCAGCAGGTATATTTCTAACCTTTACTCCTCTAGCTCTTTCAACACTTTTATAAGCATCTAATTCATTATATGAAATCTCCTCTTCATGTTTCTGAATTGTTTTCTGTTTTCCTAAAGAAAACTGGAAAGCTAGCATTCTGTTTGAGCAAAGTTCCCTTTCTATTCTGCTCCCATTTCTATTCCCCATATCCATCAGCATTGGTTTACTCAACAAGTTTACCTGGCCTTGTAGAAGCTTCTGGCCTAATTTCCCATTCTCTCCATTGCTCAGAACAGAGTGTTATCCTTGGAAAAACCAATTAGTGTAGATGTTTCAGGAACTTGTATTTTTGGTTTTTCAGCCTAGAATAACCACTAAAACTCTACTGTTTTTTGTTTTGTTTTTTTGTTTTCTTGTTTGTTTGTTTGTTTTTACCAGAGGACCAGAATTCTCCATCTAGAATCATAAAATACTCTAATGAAAATGTTTGCTGGAAATTTTGTGCTCACCTAAGAAAGGTTCTTTTCTGGAATGTTTCTTTATCTAGTTCCCATTCCTTCCACACTTCTCAGATGCCTTTAAAGTTTAGCCTGCATTTTTTTTAAAAATATATTTTATTGATTTTTTACAGAGAGGAAGGGAAAGAGATAGAGAGTTAGAAACATCGATGAGAGAGAAACATCGATCAGCTGCCTCCTGCACATCTCCTACTGGGGATGTGCCCGCAACCTAGGTACATGCCCTTGACCGGAATCGAACCTGGGACCCTTCAGTCCGCAGGCCGACGCTCTATCCACTGAGCCAAACCGGTTTCGGCTGCATTTTGTAATATAGCTGCCTCCCCCACCCCCCATCCCATCATAGGAGCACTGGCTAACAATCCACTGAGCTTCCTTACAAAGTAGTGAAATTTCCATTACCAGGAAATGCAATTGCAAATTGGATAAACACATGCAATGCATTTTACTGAATGGAATATCATCTTGGTCATAGAGACTTAATCTACTTTAAACAGGGTATGCATTTTCTAAGCAATTTTTTTCCCAATCTATCACTCTACAGTCACATTTCTAATGTAATAACTATATTGCTAAAACAGTTACCAGAAGCACTGCATATCATATGTGTATGTTTGTGTATATACATACAATAGAATTGAATTAATTTAATCTTGCCAGTGTTGTTTTCTCTTTTTATAAATTATTTATATAACTCTTTTAAGAAAATTAAAAATGCATGCACATGGCTATTACATCTTTGGGAATTTTAAGACAGCAATGTTGATTGTAGAAGGCAGTGTCCTGAAATTTGATTTTGCACCAGAGTCACTTGCTGAGCCTAAGCTACAGTTTCTGATTCAGTATGTCTGTAGTAGGATCTGAAAATTTGTACTTCTAAAGGCACCTATGGTTCCACACTTGAGAATCACAGGTATAAAGCAATGAAGCAGGTCATGATTTTACTTCCTTTCTTTTGTGCTTATGTACATTTGAAATATGAAAAGTGTAAGTGAGGGCAGAATGGGCCCCAAAGCTTACAGCTTTGCTCTGTACTTTGCACTTACAAATGGCCTGTCAGGTTGGTTATATGATCAGCTATTTAAGTGCTGAGGAGACATTTTTTCCTCTGCTGTTCTCTACTATGCCAGCTTGGAACTATAAGCAAATCATTTTGTCAGTCTATGTGTAATGCACATTACTTTCTCTTTCTCTCCCTCACTGTATTGTTCTCCAATAATTTCCTCTAGAACTTGTTGCTTATCTCTGCCAGGACTAGTGGAACTCAGGTCATCCATCAAACCAGTGCTGCTTGTCAGCAGCTTCTCAAATGATATAAGGCGATTCTTATATGACACTAGAGGCCCAGTGCACAAAATTCATGCACTTGGAGAGGGGGTCCCTTAGCCCAGCCTGCGCCCTTTTGTAGTCCAGGAGCCCTTGGGGGATGTTCAACTGACGGCATAGGCCTACTCCCTGTGGCTGTGCCGCAGAGGCAGGAGAGGCTCCTGCCTCCACCGCTGTGCTCATCAGCCATGAGCCCGGCTACTGGCTCAGCAGTGCTCCCCCTGTGGGAGCGCACTGACCACCAGGGGACAGCTCCTGCATTGAGTACCTGCCCCCTGGTGGTCAGTGTGTGTCATAGTGACTGGTCGTTCTGCCATTTGGTCAATTTGCATATTAGCCTTTTATTATGTAGGACTAGAGGCCCGGTGCACAAAAATTTGTGCACTGGCAGGGGGGGTGTCCCTCAGCCCCACTTGTGCCCTCTCACAGTCTGGGACCCTTCGGGAGATAACGACCTGCTGGCTTAGGCCTGCTCCCGGGTGGCAGAGGGCAGGCCCAATCCATAGGTGCTGCCCCGCAGCCCTGGTCAGGGCTCAGAGCAGGGCCGATTGGGGAGTTGGGGCGCCGCCCCTGTGTCATGCACGAAGCATGGCGAATCAAGAGGTTGCAATGCCACCCGAAGTCACGCTCAGGGAAGGCCCGATTGGAAAATT